>NC_031769.1:63602042-63783251 GCF_001522545.3 Parus major
CGCATCCCCCGCCCGCATCCCCTGCCCGCACACACCCTCCCGGCGCCGCCTGCCTCCGGGCCGCCGCTGCCCCTCTGCTCCCTGCCCCCCGCTCCTCCGGGGCCGGCTGAGAGACCCCGCTGCCCGCCCTCTCTCCTCCCTCGCCTCTGCCCCCGCTCCCACGGGCCACATTCGGGATGTGATTGTTCGAGGGGGAAGGCGGGGAATGGCCTCAGATGCCCCCAGCCCCCACACGAGGCACCAGAACAGCCCTCGCGGGTCGGGTCCAGCGGCTGAGCTTGGACATCGTGGGGAAGGAGGGAGGGACAGACGGACCTCGGGGAGCGCGGGAGGAAGGATGGAAGAGAGGGAGCCCCGGGGGCACCCGCGCAGCGCGGGGAGCCGGGCGGCGAGCGGGGACAGGCACGTGGAGGAACGCGGTCCTGGGTGGAGGGAAGGATGGAGAGAGGGAGCAAGAGATGCGCAGCCCCTGGGCATCCATCCGCCCCGGGCCCCCTGCGCCCTGCCCCGGTCCGAGCAGGTGCATTCTGCTCTACTCCGAGGTGCTTTTGAGCGTGTTACATAAACCGATTATTCCCGTTAATTTGCTATTTTAACAGAAGCTCTTCCTTTAGCCATGCAATCTGTAGTGGAGCACTTTTTTTTTTTTTTTTTTTTTTTTTTTTCCCGTGTAATGAATGAACAATGGAGTTTTAGATGCCAGATCAGCATTTAGAAGAGTTAAAGTGGAACAATGAAGTCACCTATTTAGTGAGCAATGCCGGTTCCCTGTAGCACATTGTGTCTTTGCAGTCATAGTAACTTCCCAAAGGGGCTCATCCTGTTTATAAACAGCAATGCATTAAGTGTACTGCTGACCTTACAAAGTAGGACAGTATCAAAGAAGTATTTTGCAGCCTTAAATTTTGAAGCACACTGAGATGAATAATTTGGCAAAGCTTGTTGTATCAGAAGCTTGAGACACTACTAACAACAGAGCCTAGTTTTTGTTCTATAGGATTTAACAAAAATACTTTTTTTCCCAAAAAAAATCTTTGCATCATGTAAATTCTGCCTTCCTTGAACAAAAATCCGTTTAGACCCTTCCTCCCCCCATAAATCCAGAGATTAATAATATTCAAATAGTCATTCTATGAATTAACTTGAGTCCTCTTTCTAAAAGTCACATATCCACCTGCTGTCAGTCTGAATCTGTTTCTCCTATGTATTCTATTTGCCACCAACTCAGCTTTGGAATGATAGATGTGAGAAGACGCTAATAAAAAGATGTAAAATGCTACAGTAGTTTATGCTGCCTAAGCCCCCCCTTAGAGTGACATAATTGAATTGCTGTTTCCTATCAATTTGGAATATAAACACAAAATCTATGGCTAAATTGCCATAGCTGCACAAAGCTTAAGTTAATACCAGCCATTGATAACATCTTCCTTGTGACAGAGGACGAAGGTTACAAAGATACCTGGTGTTGCAGAAAGTGATGTGCATTATTTATCAGTAATTGGTTCAGGTAATATCCAGGTGCTTAGGAGTACTGAGGCAGCTGGAAAGAAAGGTAAAATATCCTGAACTAGTTAAAATGTTTCATTTTGATTCCTTCCAGGACTGAGATGTAGTCAGTTATACTTGTGTAAATCAAGGAAGCATTAGTTGGTAACACAGGCATTGACCACCTCGTACCAGTGGAAATTATGGCTGAGACCTACCCATAACCTGTTCTTTCTGGTTCCTAGAGCTGTTCAATTAACCTTGAAATTTATCTTGAAATGGCTGGAAGCAATAACCAGAACTTGCCATTCAGAGCTACACATGGGCTTGGATTAGTAAATTTTGGTCTTCTGTATATCCAGAAATCTTAGTGTTCAAAAGTTTCTGACATTTCTCAAGCTTTGTTACTCATAGGTAAAGGCATTATGAAGAAAGAATTGCCAATCTGAGAAAGTCCTTGAAGTGGTATAAAGGCTGAAGGTTACTTTGGCTCCAAAAGTCAGAAAGGGTGTCCTTGGAATAATAGCTACTGAAACAAAAACCTGAGCTATTGATGAAAGCTGTTGCAATGATGATAATGCAGGTTAAAAGTTACAGCACATCGATTTCTAGACGGACCTGGAGCTCTGGGGGCACGGGGTCATGGGGACATTGGAGTATACTACCAAAGGTATTTGGAGCAAATGTAGGACAAACAGATTTTTGGCCCAAGTGGTGGGAACATTGACTAAGCGTTCCCTTTTCTAGTATAGAAATAGAGATAAGCAGGTGTAGGTTGCTAGTGTCCTTTAAACTCAACTGAGAGTTTTTTCAGCATCCTGGGTGTTCAACAATCACTAATATTTGTAGAAAGTTGCATAAGAAAACTTTTTTGTTTATTTGTTTTGAAATTGCATTTTGCTGAAGCAGCAAACCACTGCCATCATAAACCATTAAGTATTTCCTCATCATCCTCACCGTATGAGGGCAACCACAGTTGGCTTGGTTCTTCTGTTTATGTAGTTCACTGCAGCTCTCCTTGCTTCAGTGAATCTAGGTCAAATTACACTGGCTCAGGATTTGGCTGCACCCTTGAACTTTAAACCGATTACACGTTTTGATTTGTCAGTGTATTTTCCATGGGGTCAAATCCCACTTTTATGGAATAAGAGGGTGTATAACATTGCAGTCATGGCAGCTTATGCTTACAAAGAGACTAGGTAGCACTAAGGTAAGCATAAACATGAGGACTGTGTTTAATAGGTGCCAATATCTATACCTCTTCAAGTACCCAGTGGCAGAGGGAGAGACAGAAGCTAGAATATGTTTTTCATTTCCTTCAGAGGCTTTGGTACCCCTGTAATCTGAAGTCAACACAGAAAGACACCTAACTCTCCTAAGCATTCATAAGCGTCAAGGCCACCATATGGACCTCGATGTGGGCATGCACCGATTGCAGAACATATACAAAGTGCCCTAGAGAGAGCGAAAAATGTCTCTTCTTTGCTGATAGTAAACAAAATAACCCCATGTCTCGTTGTCCATTGGCGTTTGTTAGTTTCTCTGAATACTGCATGAGAAAGAGTATTGCAAAGACAATGTTCTAGCCCCCGATCAGTGACATGCAGATTGGAAGAGAATGCTTTTCAGCAGGGATCAGCTCAGCACAAATACCTGATGACACAACATCCAATGCTGCAGCACCCACAAGATCTCTCCAGCCCCAGCAGAATGAACTACAGCAGTGCTGCCATCCAGAACCAGAGCAGGAAGGCAGGGGTTTGCCAGCTGACACAGAATTAATAAGCTATGAGAAAACATGCTGATAAACTGCATATAGAACAGAAAAAATAGACTCTACTTGCATAGAAACTCAAGAAGAGACACTGAAGCCTTTTGCACATGGTGGAATTGATTAGGAAAAAAATCTTCCAGGAAATGAATTAAGAGTCCACGAATTCATTTGCATAGTTACAGATGCCTGCTTACCAAAACCTGCATGCTGCCCTTGGTGTTGATCCCTCTCATCTCTAGGAAGATCCTTTGATTCTTGGAGATTGATCATTGTATCTTCATTACAAGCAGTCTGACTTGGAAAAAAAGCACACTCCTCTTGCTCATCAGGCACTCAATTTTACACTCATTTAACTTCATAGCATCTCTTGATTTTATTGAAGAAAAAAGTTAATCATATGCAAACCCTGTAAATTTGAACCTCTGATTCAATCAAAAGTTGGGGAAAAAAACCTGCAATAGTATTTTCTTTAGGTATTAGTAAACTCCAAAGTAAGGCAAATATAAAGGGCTGATTTATTTCCTGATCTAAGCAAAATTCAGGTGTAAATAAATATAATAACATCATCATTCTCCCTGATGCTTTCATGCCATGTTGTATGAGAGTTTTGTTAAACACTGCCTGTAAAACTGATTTAGAAGCTGAGGCATTATTAAGCCTCATACAAACAGTCTGAAGTCTGTATTCAATGAAAAGTACTGGGTCACAAGTGCAGCCTGATTTGTAATTAAAGAAGGTAATGGAGAAGGGAGGGAAATTATGAGGATGGAATTAAGCGTACCCCTGGTTGTTCCAGCCAGAGCTGCTGGGATGAGCCTGCCCCATGAGGCAGTGGTGGAAAGGTACAAGGAGAATTTCCCTGCCATAACAGAGAAGTAACACCCCAGGACATGCAGCTCTGTCACATTATAAATGCCACACTTCAGACTGAGCACACCAAATTTGTCAGCCAATCTGTGAGCGCCTGGCAACAGTGGAGCTTGTAAATCCATTATTTGCATACACCCTCCATGGCTTGCCTGATCATATGTAAATACATGGGCCACAATACCTGAGTGACTGCATCTTTACCACGGGACTGCTGCACAGCTGACAAGTACAGTAGGAAATGAAGTGAATATTTATAGCTTCTGTGGGGCTTCTTATCTACCTGACTAACAGCAAAAGCCAATTTTTGTTTTTGAGGACTAGTTAAATTCAGATTTCAGAGGTTAATTAGAGTTCTTTACATCTTCAAGACATGACAATGTTATATTGGCATTAATACTGAAAGTACTCTGACTTGATGTCAGTCTAACAACAACAGAATGATAATTTTAAGTATTGAGTTCATCTAGATAATGACTTTGAAACTGCACTGAATTTCCTTTTTCTCAGTTGTAACTGTGATAAAGTGGTAAAGGTCAGCTCCCCATACTGAAGGAAATCAAACCTTCTCTGGTAGAAATTTGTATACAAAGATATTCAATTAAAGAATAAAAAATTACGGTAATTTTCATCATCATTTTGAGAGATTTTGATTTTTTCCACCCTAAGGACAGATATGGAAATGAAGCAAGAAATATTTCATGTTCTGTGTCATCATTTGAAAGCCAAACACAGCAAGAAATGGAAATTAGAAGTAGAGTGACCAAGTTTCAAATAAATATCCTAAACCCAAGCATTAGGAGCCACAACCAAACTATTCTTCCCCTAGTTCTTTAAGAACCTCCTACAGGATGCTACTCAGTAGTCACCATTCATGATGCTTTTTAGCCAGAGAAGACAATGTGGTACAGCAACCTAACAGGGGGATTGACTTACACACATGATAAAAAGTCTGCAGCTGTTGTTATTTCCTCTATGTGACAATAACTGATGCAGTTTACAGACATTTTGTATCATTAGGGCATTACCATGCAGCACAGTCATTAGCATTTTTATTCTGAGCAAAGTGTCGGTCTGGGTGTTTCCATGGTGTAATGGGTTTAAGAGTCTGGGCTTTAAAATTCCAGTTATGTGTGGATTAAACTCTAGGATACCCACTGTTGGGGCTGACTGAGAAAGGGAGTTAATTAGCTTGTGCACTCTCTTATCCTGTGCCAGCAGACAGCACTCTGTTATGTGGCTTTCATACAATTTTAAGAAGAGGTGTCCTTGGAGTTCATTGGGGTTCATTTAGGGTTTTAAAAGAGGTAAATTTAGAATTGTTTTGGAAGAGGAGACATAAGGGCACTTCCAAATTCTGTTTTCTTCTTTATTAAGCTTGAAAATCAACTGTCATTTCCTTTTCTCTCCTTTCCCAGTCTTCTTTAAACATGACTGAAGTCCAAAACATGAATTAGCATTTCAAATACAGGGTTTTGCCCTCAAGGATTTAAGGGAGAAATGCAAGGAAGAAAAAAAAGTTAAGGACAGTTAACAGAAGAAGATATTTCCCTTTTTAATTGTTGTTTTGTGTTCTGAAGTGACACTTTGGAAAACATGCATCAGCTTCTGTTTCCTTATTTCCTTATATTACACTTGCATTTTCACATACAACTAAAAGTGAAACAATACATTCTCTTGCATTTTTCTGTAAGCATAGATAAAACTGTTCCAAACTGTTCCAAAAAGCAAAGTGCCTTCAATTTGGCAAGGAATAAATGGTTGGCAAACTCTTTCAAGAGTGATTTCCTTGTCAGGGAATTGGCACATCTCTTGGTAAGGCAGTTCTGAATATTACTATCCATACCCGCTTTCTCTCCAATTGCAGGCTGCAGCCAGCCAAGTTACTTCTGCTGGAGCTTAAAAGATTAGCTGTGAGGTTGTGCAACTTCTGATCTGGTAGGAGTTGGTATTTGTGTCAGAACCATGTTTTATTGTGCACATGGTGCAGTTTTTTTAAGAGTTTGTCAATAGCCCATGCAATTCCAGAGGGGAAAAACATTAAGTCTATTTTTATGTTTATATGCTTGCCAATTTATTATTGAAGCATCTTTATGTACTAAGTGATTTACACAATTTGCATTAGGACTGGATACTCAAAATTGTCCTCCTCCCCAAATTCAGATGCTTGTGTGATATAAAAAATATCCTATGTAATGGGATATTTTTTAGAGCCAGCTGTCTCTGTCCTCTCAGCTGTTAGTATTATGTGTGGTACTAGAGTAGCATCTCAGTGTTGCTTTGCTGTTACACCAGGCTGTACTGTGTACTTTAATCTCATAATCAGCCCTCCCTACCTAGGAGTACCCACTTACCTTGACTTGACTTCTTTCCAAGACATATCTTTTGATACTGACAGAAGACTATGCATGAATATGAAGGCAAAACCTTCATATTTTCAAGTTAATGGAGGAAAATGAAAAATCAAAGACTTAGAAAACAAGCAGAAACCGGTTCAGATTAGCAAAGTCTTCATAGGTTCCTTTCTTCTTCCCACTTCTTGCTGCTACTGAAAGCAGAAATGAGAGATGTCTTCCAGCCAGCAGTGATCATCACTCTCCAAATAGTAGACTGCTTATTTATGTGAGTTACCTAAGAAATCCAAATCTCCCAAAAATTAGGTACATCCACTGAAAAATGTGTTAGAAGAAACTGGATTCACCCTTAAAAGCACCCTTGGAAATTTTCCCTGTTCAAATAATGGAGCTATTGGCTTTATCTGGAAGTTTGATGATTAAAAACCATGAGAAACTACTGCTCAATCAGTCCTTCCCCAGAACCAGAAAAATTAAGTACATCACATCTCTAATTTTATAGCATTCTTTTCAATTTCAAGGGCTCTGGTTTCGGGCAAAAATTTAGTTTCACATTCTCTCTAAGATTTTTTTTTTTTTTCTGATGTGTCAAAAGCATCACAGGATCTTTATGCACTGCTTTGAAAGCTGAGCTACAGCTTGTGATTTCTTGGTGGTGAAACACATTTGATACTTGTCTTTAAAACTGGCAATTTCTGCAAGGCAACAGAAAAGGTAGCATTTAGCTTTATTGCTCTGCAAAATAGAAATACCCCGTTTCAGTGAAAACTGAAATGAAAACCTTTTGGGTTTAATGCAGCTATTTCTTCCTTACTGCTGTAGACTTTGTGAGCCTGCATTTTAATAGTATCTGCAAAAACCCTTGAAAGATAAGAGGCTAGATAAGAGTTATTTTGCTTACAATAACTTCAAGAAAAACTAAAAAATGTCCCTCATAACCTACCCTGGAGAAAAAGAACCATTTTTTCCCCATTTTACATTTACTAAATTAGTGGCATAGTTTTATTTCAAATCTGGTATAACTAAAATGTCTCTCCAGGACTACATTTGATATATTTTTTTTCACAAAATAATTTCTTTGTCATCAATCGGGAAGTAATTTTCTTTTTTGCCAGACACCTTTGGGAGATGCCAGAATTCAGATCAGAAAGTGTTTTGATGGAAAGGTACAAAGTTGAAAGCCAAGACAGAGAGCAATGTCATTAAGACAGGTGTAAAAGGGAAACAAGACAGCACTGTCCCATTTTTCCCCCAGATGTGTTTTCCTGAGTTTAAAGGAGTGTGAGCATTTCATTATTGTGGCTTGTTAAACCTCAGGTCTTGCTGAAGTTTGACAGGCATACTGCAAGCACTTAATAAACCTAACAGCTCCTGAGCACTCAATAGCATAAGGAACAACCTGATCAGCTGAAAATGAGAAACCCATACTAGTCCCTTGGTCTTAACATATTTGGGGTTTCGTGTGTTCTTGCTTCTTTTACAAAGGTGTCCCCACACTGTTCCACCTCCAAATATGAACAGCATTGATAAGACACTGGTGTAAGTGTAATTCTCAGAGGCTTTCATTGCATTCAGTGAGGTGGTTGTTACAATAGCATTCAAATAATGAGTCAGTGTAAATTAAGAACACTGAACTCAATAACAAAGCAGAAAGCAAAGTGAGATGATTAAATACCTATGACACTCCATTCATCAATCCAACATTAGATGGGGTTTGGGAATCTGTTACCTGAAATGATCATACATTTGACCCCATAAGCCAGTTTAGGATGTATTTTGATCAATACTCAGTTGATGAACTCCTTAGGTTCATCCTGCGGGTAACTGGGTTTAAATTAGGAAAGAGACATATGCACAGTCAGAATGAAGGAAGCTTTTGATTTCAATTAGAACCCTCAAATAACACAGTATTTATACCTAGCTGGGGAAAGTACCAGAGGGTATCTTCAGACATCACCTCTTGATTTCTTTCTTATAATCTTCATAAAAGAAATAATTTAAATAGGTGGATCTTCTTTAAATTCAGTGATACTTGGAATTCTTTTATTTTACATGCTTACCTAACTCTCACAGCTGTCATGCGTTTACTCCCTCACTACATTTATAGATTGTACAGACTTGAACGGAAGTATATATTTTTTGCTATAGTTGGTTTTCTAGGGGAGAGCTTCTTAGTGCTACTTTTTTGCCTGAAACATCTTAGTACTGTATGATATGAAATAACTGGATTTACCATTATTACCTTTGCCACTCCTTCAGACAATGCATTTCACTGGCAAACAATTATTCTGTGTCTGCTTGTTGGTTTTTCTCCCGTAGTTGGTGTTTTTTGGGGTTTTTTTTCCGAGTACAGAAGGTTCTCATTTTATCTGTTTTTAAGGTTGTCTGTACTGAAACTTAAATCAGCAGCAAGTGACATCAATGCTGCTTCTGACTTTGCCTGTAAAACAAGCATATTTATTTACTTGTAAGAAATCGTTACTTTGTAACTTCACTTGTAAAGAAATTACTTTGTTTACTTGTAAGAAATTGCCATCTCTTCAAATAGTTATTCCTAACAACACACTTACAATGCAAAGTAAGAAGTGATGCTTATCCTTCTTGGAAACCTAAGCTTGTGAGGATATTCATTTTCTGGAAAGCGGTACTTGATCAGTGCCTGTGATGTGTATCAGGTCTCAGATACTTCCAGCTGACCTTGCCAGCAGCTCTGTTTTCCTCCTGCCTGCTATCTGTCCACTACAGAGCAGCACTGCACCTCATCAATGTTTAACTATCAAGGGAACCAAAATTTTTCCAAACCACGTCTATCTTTGTAATGTCTGTTTCTTCTGAGAAGCTATGTGTTTATTCTGGATGGGCGTGACAGCCGCTGCGGTGCAGGGCTCTCATGGAGCTGTTATGTCATATGGAAATTCCCAGCTTCAGTGGTGCTTGACTTTACAGGTCAGCTTAGGCTGATCCTGTCAGATGATCTTCCTGAATGCTGAAGAAAGCTAGCTGTGTGAAAAGCCTCCACCAAGAAAGCCGATCTTCTAATACTGGACATAATCACAAAGGCACAAGATGTATTGCAGGACCAGCAATACCCACTGAAGTACTGGATGTTTTCTAGTCACGTTTTCTTTACATATTATTAGATAGTGTGACTTATTTTAGAATTTTTCTTTTTTTATTTTTCTTCTTCTTTCAATCAGCAGTTATGGGTAAATGGTATTTAGCTTCAAATGATAAATTAGAAGATAAATGTCTATTACAACTCACAAGCTTGAAATCCACTTGATTTTAAATTTAACATACAGATTTTAGAAGTAGATATTTTTTACCTAAAACTTCATGCTTGTTTCCCAGAACAATTTATGCTCCCAATTGAAAAGCTTCCTGTAGTGAGTTTTGTGCCTGCATTTGTCACACAGACAGTTTTGTACATGGGTAATGACCTCGAAGTGAAATTGAAAGGCTTTGCATGTGTTGGAAGATTAAGGCTGAAACCTTAGAAGCTGGGATGTGAACTCTCTAATCCTCAGCAGCATGCTACAAACACCTCCCCTCCTCCATTCTTTTCCTTCCCCTTTTCCAACTTACATCCCTATAAATAGCTCAGGAAAGGTTCTATCCATTTGGGCACAAACTACAAGAACTGGCACAGCAAATGAATGCAAACCAAGAAAAACCATTTCTCTAGTGGGCAAAGGAACACACCCAGATCTCCTTCGCCAGTAAGAACGAGAACAGCTGAGTTCTTTTAAGCTGCTGTTACTTTTGAGGACGTGGCTGAAGCAGGATACAACATGATCCATGTTACCAGTCCCTGCATGGAGAGCAACAGATAGAAAACATGTACCTCAAACTTAGTTATCTTGCCAGAGTCCTGCAGTCCCTGTTTTTGAAGAGAAATTATGGTTCAAGGGCTCCACTCTGGCAGTGGGTCCAGTGAGTCTGGCCCAGGGGACACTTATATCCGTATGGAACTGCTGATCTCTCCAGCAGCCAGCATGGCATTTGCCCATAACGTGTTAGGTTATAATTGTGCTATGAACAATTATAAATCTCATAAATCTCCTGCTTCTTACAGGGGCAAGGGGATGAGAATTCGTCCTGGTTTAATGTCCTTGTATAATTCAACAACTTGAGCAGGTTAGACAGAGTATGCATCAGGGTAGATTTTGCCTTTGGGCAGGTACTTAGCCTAGTTTGACTAAGTGTTTATATGTGCAATTTTCCACAAAGGAAAAACAGCTGGGCAGAATTCATCTTAGTAGATTTAATGTATAAATAAGACACGCAGTAGGGGGTTTGGGGGAAAAAAGCAAACACATGAACATTATTATAGATGTGTATAGATAATATTATTACCTATAATATTCATCAATATTATAGATATTTGTGGGTTTTAATCTGACTTTGTTCCTTTCTGAGCTTTCTGAATTAACAGAGGTCAGTAAAAATCTTAATTTAGAGGTATTTGTTTTATATAATTCTAGTTTTACTGTTACAGTGCAAAGCTTGAAAGTATGACTACTAGATTGTGTAAAATTATGGAAACAAGAGCTTGGCAGCTAAGTTCAGTAGAAATGCAGGGTAGAGGGGGTTTGATTCAGGGGATCTATACTAAAGAAGTCACCACAAGCTAGCCAAAGATATGAACACCTCTCTGCTCCTGTTCCAGCTGTGCCAGCTCCCAGGCACACAGCACCATTCCTTTGCAGCAGGTCCTGCACAGCTCACATGAACTTGGTACAGTGTATTTTAAGAGCTCCAGTTTAGATAGTTTCAATTGACCAATCCCTTTATCTGAGATAGGTAACAGCTGTAGAACCAGCACTGCCAGCAGCTCTGTGGTGTCATTCCCAGCCCAGGGGAAGCAAAGCTGAGAAGTCAGTGTGTGGCAGTCCAACTCTCCAGCCAGCAGAGTGGCTTTCATGGTACTTAAAATGCCACAGATGTTTAGCTCTGACTTAGTTTTTCTGCATGTTTATAAGGAGTTCAGGGCAGTTAAATAATTGCATCAACTGGAGACTCTTTTACTCATGAGGATGAACATGTTTTCAGGGCCATTATTTGTTTCTGAAAGAATGAAGTATCCTATGATGCAGTTTTCTATTTACACATGGAACCCTTTATATTTAATACAGGCTTCTGTACACATTCTATATCTATGGCAACTTTAAAGTAATTCAGGCATATGAAATTAATAGGAGTGAATTTCACAAATTCATAAGGTATTGACTATGTGTACTGTACATGGTTAAGTGACGCAAACAAAATCTGCTGCATTTCATTCATATTTTTATGGACAGCACCTGTAGCATTTTGTCTGTTAGAAGTGCATTCGGCTTCATACATCCTGACTATGAGATTTTGTTACTGGTTTGAAAAAAGTGTTAATTACATGTATGTAGGGAGCTGTCAGTTTTCCTAATATGTCTCATAGTTTTCCTTTTTTTTTTTTTTTTCGCATGCTTCAAAGGCTGTACTAAATCTTCTACCACTCTTGTCCTTAGCAAAAGTGTGTCTATAAAGGGAATTAAAACTTCAGGAAAAAGTCTGAATTAAGTAATTATTTGGTTGATATTTTACAAGTTGAGTTTTTGACTTACAGTTTTCTGAAGGGCTGCTGACAATTGCCCATCAAAGATTACAAAATATAAAAAGCACCCTAGTATTTTATTTCATTTTTATATGTTTACATTTTAGTACTTTATTTAATTTCTTGTCTTTTAAAGAGAAAAACACACAGCCCTGCTTTTAAGCGTGCCCAGAGGAACTAGAAATGCTACCCACACAGATTTACAAATACTCCTGCCTGTTCTCCCCTGCCAGCAGCCAAGGACCCCCCAAGGTACAAGCTGTTTAAGAAACTCAGGCAAAACTGTTCAGTGGGGGAAAGCCCCAGACAGGCAACACATTTTATAAAATCCTTTTTGATCGCCCTGCCTGTATCAGGAGAGGCAGGCAGTCCCTTGCACATTAATCCCTGCCATGGGGACACAGTTGCAGACATCTGGGACGGCAACCAAGAAACCTACTTCTTTGGCATAGAGTGCCCTTTGTCCTCCTGCATTGCCAGGATTGTGGGAAAACCAGAGCTCTTGCTCTTGGATTTTTCGGGGGGGGGGGGTTTGTTTTAGTTTGGGGTCTTTTGTAAGGTTCTTTGTCCAACAGGACATGAGATTGTGTGCAGAGGCTTAAGATCTCCTATTTGTCTTAGATAGTGAAGTTTGTTGCCGCAGAAAATGAAGAGATTTTCACAGTACTAGAAAGGATATGTTGTCAGCTTGTGCCTGTTTCTTTCTCCAGAAAGAGTGAGCAATTGTGTATGCCAAGCACAAAATAAAGTCCTGCATGCATTATACTAACTTATGAAATCAGCTTCTCAGCAGCAACAAAATCTGTCTGCAAATAGTGAGGAAAACAAACTTATCAAGATATGGCATACTGAGAAAACTGAGCTGCCGTGTAAACTTGTTGTTGTAATTCTCCCCTACCATTTCATTTGCTCCCTGTGCCCTTTTTGTTTACTTATTGTATGGGTCTAAATGTAGGATGCAAAATATTTGCTCCAAAAACCATGTAATAGCACATGTGGCAAATTTTGGGCAAACACTCTATACCCAGTATATATTTGGGGAATATTCTATTCCAAAACTAAATAGTCTGGCAAATCCAAAGCCTTAAACGGATGATTGCCTCCTTTGTTTTGGTAGAATTATTTTCCTGTGCTTCTCAAAGTGCAGCTGGCTGTCTTGCACTTTTATAAGGACAAATTGTTTACTGGTTCTTCATACACAGTTTGGTGTGTATCCTTTACCAAGCCTAGCTGTTTGGGAGCAGGTAAGTTAAGCTGCAGGCTTTCGTATTGCTGATGTAAAATTAATTTTGACACTGATCTGTCTTCCCAACGCCTTGGAAAGTCAACAAGAGCTGAGCAGACAATTAAGAAAGCAGCCAAAACAGAATTAACTTCTTTCTAAAAAAAAAAATCATTGGGGTTCTTTCCTTGTAAATTTAAGACCTGCCTGCTCCAAAGGAAACTTTCTGTTATTCAAGCCAGAACCTGTTCCCAAGGAATGTTGCTTTGCTTGAGAAAGTGATGTATTCACTCAGGCTGTTAGAAGGAGGCAGAATTTCTGTCTACTCTTTCATTTTTAACTGATTGTCTTTTTGTTTATTCCCTCACAGCCAATACATTCTTGTCACATCATCACAGACAGGAATTATGGTCCAGCTCAGGTCATTCTGTCATTTTAAATCTGATTGTTAGAGCGAAGGAAAATGAGGTCAATAATTGCTACCATTTTCTTGGGAGCTGGCAGGCCACATCTGAGGTCTCCCTAGAGAAATCTTCTTTAATTACAAGTTAAGCTGATGTTCCCCTGTGTAGCAGGTAAAATTGAGCAGGATTACTTTTAAAAGGATTGCACTGATCTGCTTTGGTGACAGTTTCATTTTGAAATTCTGATAACAAGCAAGAGGATGGATTATAAAGATACGGTTCTTGGGAGTGTACATGACTGACAGATACTGCAAATTGGGCCACAGCAGCAATTCTTTCTTTTTACTCTTCTTTTAAGGCCATATAAGATCTATTTTAAGAGGTGAAATTGGCTTGCATTATTTTAGTGACCACTTAGAATGCTCACAAAGAACAGAGAGAAAAAAAAAACCAGTTTGGAAATTGTAGAAGGGAAATCATGCAATCAGTCATTCAAGAAAGGGCATTTTTCACTTGGAGACACTATGACCCTCAGCCCTTGATAAGGTAGAGAAATGAAAAATGTGTAAAGGCAGAATGCTTTCAAGCACTTCAATTATGAAAGGGTTTTGTAAAACTAAGTAAATATTAATGGGTTCTTAAATCACTTTTCTTCTAGCCCATGCAATTGCAGTGCAGAAATCTTCCAAATTCCTTTTCCTTGTACTTTAAAAAAAATCAAAAAACTTTAATAGCTGATTAATTTTGTGAAAGCAATTTCTCTCACAATAACTGATCTGACAGTAGCATGAGTGGTAAAACAAGTCTTGCCTCATTTTGTGTGAATAGTTAATATTTTCTGTGACTCCCAGCAGGTTGCATAGTCCAGAAACAAGACTGATGTCTGAAATAGCTCACATACTTACAGTGTTTTCACTAAAATTCTTCTGCCTCTTAGTGCTTTCTCACCTGTGGTATTAATGGTGTTTTAAGCTGATTTGAATCCTGACAGAAACCATAAAGCGCCTATTCCTCCATCCTTATTCCCATGTCTGGGATGAGCAGGTGTAGCGCTGAGAAGGACTACAAAACCAAGTGAAAATAGACCTCTTGTTAAACAAAATTTAAAATCCCAAAGCAGGAGGAAGCTAAATATTAGTGTGCTTTTATCAGAAGTTAAAAGTCGGGAGTATGTTGCCTCCCCAGCTGAAAACATCTCAAACTCTCATTTCCAGTGTGAGTCACCAACCATCAACCCACAACTGATCAGGCTTGAGAGAGAACTGTTCCTCCAGCATCTCCTGGTTGTAAAGAGCTGTCAAACAGAACTGAGGTGTTTGCAAAGTGCCCGCTTTGGGCAGCAGTCCCCAGAGCCAGGCAATCAATTTTCAGGAGTTTTTCAGAAAGTAAAGTGTTGCACAACTCGCTTCTCAAATGTGATGGCACTAAAGCAATACATGCTGGGCTTTGGGCTTTCATCATGCATTGTTATAAATTTGTCAGTACAAGACAGACAAATTCCGTCCTTCACTACAGCTAAAATCTGGCATTTTCAGAGGGCCATAAGAGCTCTCTTTGTGATACATCAGACAAGTTAAAACCCAGTCTTTTGGAGGAACAAGCTAAAAATAGAAAGCAGCGTATTTTTTGTTAGCTAGGAAGAGAGAATGAAAGCACAAATGCAAAGCTTTTACAGTTTGATCTTCATTTTGTATTACATTTTTTTAGAAAGGTGAGTGTTAGAAGATACAAAAGTAAATTAAATTATTTTTCCTTTCATTGCATTGGGTTATCATCCATTGCATTTTCCCTTATGTGTGAGATAGTTTTACCAATCCCTTAGCTGTTGTTTCAAACAAGCAGCAGCAGGAAGGGCTGTCTACAGATTCACACCTGTAAAAAGACAAGAAAAAATTCAGCAGTGAAGGTGTATATTGCAGCTGTAGATGAGAGGGATTATAGCTGGTGTGGGGTGTGCATCTGCGCTGTGGTTACAGCCATGAGCAAGACGGGGTGCAGACGTGTTTTGGGAAAGGCCAAGCATAGCAGGTCTCCTTGGGTCACTCTGCCATTCCCAGGTGACCAGCTAAAGCCTGGCCTGGAGCTCAGAGACTGAAGCAGAGTGTGTTTGCTGTTTTGGGGGCAATGAGCAAGCTCAACGGGATCTGCTTCCTCAGGGTGGAAGGAACCACTTGTACCCACAGTTTGTACTCACAAGTGCCATGTGGGCAGCAAGGCAAAGGCTCTGCCTTTAGTAGGCCACTGCTTCTCTTAAAGGTCTCTGTGAGTAATACTCAGGGAGCCACAAGATGCCTAAGGAGGGCTTGTTAAGAGAGCCATGTGCTCTGACTCATCTGGGGGCCACCCAAACTCACACTCCACAAAGGAAAGTGTGGAAGTTTCTCAACCTTCAAGCTGCAAAGTCATCTGCTTCCCTTTCACCAGAAGGAAAGATACCACAGGAACAGATACTGAGGGATGGGGCTGGCTTTCTGCCACCAGCTGCTTTAGCAGAAAATGGGAATTAAGTCAGGGGAGGTGTATGCCAAGTCCCTTCTGGCCTTACTCTTTAATGTGGTAGTTTCTATCTGCCTGTGGGAGCTGTTGGTTTGACCCCGCTGTTTCTTCTGCTGTGGGCAATGACAGGGTCCAATTTTCTGGGTCCACAGTTCCTATTCCTAATGTTCTGGTCTGTTTTGGGTGTGAAAACACCCACAAAAAGTATCATTGGCAAAAATGGAACTGCGTAAAGGTGACCTTATTCACCAGAGACACATGGAATCTGCACAGAAACTTGGTTTAGGTGCACATTTTCAAAAGATCAGTTTCTAACTCCCCAAAGAGCAGAGACGTATTAACAAGAGGAACGATTTCTTCTTTGAGCAACCTGGTCTAGTGGAAGGTCCCTGTCCATGGTAGGAGGGTTGGAGCTAAATTATCTTTAAGGTCAAATTACTCTTCTGCCTAACTTGAACTCATACCTCACATCTTTTTATGACTTTCTTAACTGCTTGGGCTGGCACATTCCCCTGATTTTTTGAGGGTAGTCAGCTATCACCTCCATCAAAGAAAAGGGAAAATTTGGAAGTGAAGTAATTCATCTCTACATCTGGATTCTAGTTCCTACTGTGACACATACTTAAATTCTCCATAGGGAGACAAAATCTGTAGTTGCAGAAAAATAAATTCCAGAGTTAACTGCTAGTCTGAGGCTCAGGACAGATTTAGAATGCAAGCTGAAGGTTCACTGACAGATTAAACAGAGAGCAGGTGTGAGCACTGCTATCACAGGCACACCTGGCATGCTGGCTGCTGCGTGTATCCAGGTACTTTCTTTCTTATCTTGGCTGTGTTTGCAAGGGGAAATACTTGTTTAGGTATCCAGCTCCAGAAACAGCCACTGGCAAGTCAGAGGGAAGCACTACAGCTTCCCTACCACCCTCCAGAAAGGGAGCTCCTGTACCCTCTCCAAGCCCATCCATCTGCACAGTGCAGGTCTTGTGCCTTGAATATGGAGCTTATGCATCTCCCTTGGGACCACAGAGCTCATCGAGACACCTCAGCAGCACACACTGCAACACTACACCCCAGACATCTTGGATGATTCAACTCTTTCTTGAAAGATCTGTTTGAGTAGAGAGAACACAGAACTAAAATTGAAGATGAAATCAAATTCAATTTGCTGGTGTAAGCAGCATCTTTTAGCATGCTCCTGGTAATTCAGGCAGGCAAATGTTCTGGTTCAGGTTTGATGCCAATACTAATGGCAGCCTCCTGCTTTCTTTCAGGCATTGCTAAGCACTGTGGTAAAATTTCTCTGGGTAGCAAAAAACTAAGAGAATCTGAAGTCAAGCCACCTAGACAGCTCAAATGCCAGATGAAACCTCTGGCTACATTCAACTGTGTCTTTCCATGCTTATCAAACTTCACATCCATTCATTTTTCATATCAGAAATGGCTATCCAGTCTTCTTATTGAGGAATCCCCTGGAAAGTGCATTTTCTTCCAGGCAGTGTAACCTGAGCAGCTACTCAGGGAAAACCTACAAGCCTGCCTTCCTTTTGCAGCTGCCTTCCCTTTGCATCTACCTTCCCCTTATCTTTACATCCTCAGTACCACCATCATCAACACAGCTCTCTCTTTGGTTACTAAATCAGCACATGAGAAGGTGTTCAGCACGTCTGAACGTGAACTGGCTGTAATTCCTGTTCAAATAGCCATTCTCAACTCCCTCCAGAGAAAACCAACCTATTTGATGCATCCGTTCCCCCACCAGTTTGCTTTGTCAGAAACAGGCAGGCCTGCAAGCTCCCAGCCTCACCTAGGCTGCTAACCTGCAGTCAGTCATTTCCAAATACATGCAAAAAATAACCCTCAGCTGCAAAAAAACTGTCACAAAAAAGTGCTGAATTTGGTAATATCAACTGGGAAAATGTCCAGACACTTGCACATATGCATGCAAGCTTTAGCAGTGGAATGAATCACATATTGCACAGTATGAAAAATTAATGGGAGTAAAATATGACCCGGTTGAAAAACACTGAAAATCAAATAAATTTTTTCAGACCAGACACAGCTCTCAGTAAGACCTTTTAGAAATACTGTATGTTTCTCAAACACAGACAGTGCTATTCTATGCTACATTCAAAGACACTCGTAAAGTTTTTTAAATTATTTACTGACTGCAGTAACATCTTTCTTTCATGGAGCGCATACAGTTTAATGTGAAAGCCTTTAAAAGAAATAGGAAGAGAAAAGAAACATACAAAGACCATTCATTTTTTATTTTCTATGCTAAAGCTGGAAGAGCCTTTTTTTTTTTCCACCATATGGTATTTTTCAGAGATTTTTGCATTACATTAAAATGTATTACACAGCTTGCATTTCCAAAACAAAGGTAAAGCTTTCTCTTTTCTCAGAATTCTAAAAGAATTACTTAAATATTTAGATGGAGTAGTTCACACTTAGTTCTTTTCATAGCTATTCTTCACTACTTTCTGCAAAGCAGGAGCATTACCAAACTTTGTCCAGTATTACATGGGCACCTTTCCAGACCCAGACTACTGGCAGGACTTCCCTCACTTCCCTTGGCTTCAGTCACTTCTGTCACACCAAATTACATGCCTTTGAGGGAGGGACGGAGGAAGGATTCAGGCAGTGAGATTGCTGCAGCAGCAAAAACATCTCCCATGGGCCCATCTTACATTGGCAGAAGAGTCCTTTAGCCAGCCCAGGTTACCACAGAGGGCTGTGCTGCTTCTAGGGGCTCTGGCAACACCTCTCTGCTGGGTAAGGCTTTTGTGGCACAGTCCCTAATCCTGGTCAGCCCCCGGACTGGAGAGAATGTCCCAGAATGTGGGACACAGGAATTACCATGTCAAGTAAGGACTCCAGTTTCTGTTTGTTCAAATGATTAATCTAAAATGCTAATAAGGAAGATCTAAGACAATGTCTCATCTAGATACAATTCATAGCAACATGTGGCTCACCCTTCTGCCTTCAGCTTCAACTTTCTCTGCAGTTCACATATAAATCCCTAAATAAGTGCTTTATTTTGGGATTTTTTTTAAACATGTGTTTCCCATACAGATAGAACACACAAATCATAAAGATGACAAAACCCTACAGGGTTGTCTGAAACAGTATGTGATGGAGAATTGTCCCTCATTGTACATCTTTGTTCAGGAGTAATTTTAAATGCTTCAAGCAATAAAAAGCTAAACAATTTAATCTACAAGCAGTTCTGAGTTGGACTCAACTTTGCTTCATTTCATCCACTATTTCAGCCATTCTAGAGCCAACACTACCATTTACAAAATCTTCTTTAATATGGTAGCATCTAATACCAGTTTCTTTAAACATGCTGCTAAATTTGGATTCATTCCAGTACTTCTCAGACACTGGCTATGTACAGAGCAGAACTCTTCAGGGAATCAAGGAAAAATCACCATTTAAATAATAAAAATCATGTATGCATTTTCAACCAGGGTGGTTTAAAATATCACTGTTACCTCCAGGAGCTGTATCAGAGAGCAGAGGCTGGCACCCATTTCCACTTTAAGTCTGAAATGAGATCTTGTTTTGTACAATACAAAATTAGAATATTCTAATTCCTATGTAGCTGTGTAAGAACAAGCAATCTCGGATTTTTGAGGTGCTGCATGACATTCAAGGCTTTTGAATTAAAGAAATACCAAAACAAAGCAACAGTAATACAAAAGGTTTCCAGATAGCATAAGTAAGATTAAATGCAGTTTACTCATCTGTAAGAAGTTTGCTTCAGAGGCTTTTGTCGTGTTTCTATTGGATCCAGATGGCCTGGTTTATAGAGCTATATAAAGGGAAATCTAAATCATTAGAGGCAGTGTTTCCATTGGACAATAAATAATGTCTAATGACAGATCATTGGTATTTCTGACAAATCAAAGTTATTTTGATATCCGCACTGTTTAGATAGCATTTACCTAATTTTTACATAGTTTATGCTACTTATGCTAAAACTACTAGAAAACCAGCAGATACTGGTCTCTCAATGAAGACCAACACTTACAAAGATTTATAAACCTATAGCAAGAAGTGATGTATTATTTACATACTTGGTGACTTTGAAATTCTGTTTTAGGTGCAATGGCATGAGAGCTAATTCACTTATGTGCACTGTGCCACCTATTCCCTTACTTACATTTCTGTGCAGAAATACTGAAATATCTCATCAGAGAGATCTCTGTTGCTTTATCATCATTGACTTTGTGCTCCCTCCAGATCTTTCCATTTGGGTGATTTGATTTGCTCAGGTAACCTACTGTCTTTTTAATAGGTTTAGATAAATAGATCTTCCACAAATCTGTCCAAAATCCTGCCAAAGAATATACATTGCTAATACCCAGAGCAATGTCCTGTACAAAAGAAGAAACAACATGAAAGACATGTTAATCTTTAGCCTTGTAACCCAAATACAGTCGTTGATAAAGGCTGTTACAGTGATTTGCCAGAGAGAAGTGAGTTGTCTGAGCACATGGATTTGTTCAGACTGGTTTTATTTACTTTTCTTTAGAAATGTGACAGATCATGTTGAGCAAGGCATTTGCATCTAATGTGCCCAGAGCTACTATTAAGGACATGTTCTAAAACCCAGAAATACAGTATAGTCTCTTGTAGCAGTGTTGACAGGAAGATATCAAGACTAGTCACACAAATTTACCTACCTTTTTTTAAGTAAGAAATTTTTTTTTCCCAAACTATTACTACTGGTTTTAGGTATATAAACAAATACGTTTTCTAAAACAATATTACAAATCCGTATCTTGTTAATCTCTATTTTTCTTCCTGTAAACTAAAATAAGCTGTACAATGTTGAAAGAGAGGCAAAGGCTAGGACATTCTTGAGAAGAATATCGGTTTCCCTGCTGTACCTCTTTGAAAAAGTTCTGTTCTCAAATTACCAATGAAGACAAACCAGGGACTGAATTTTTGTAGTGCTAATTAAGATAGATGGGAACAAGGTTATCAGCTGGTATAAGTCCTCACTGTGTCATTTAAGCACACTCATAAGGAGGTAGATTTAATTTCAGACTGGCTCATCTACTCAGTATGCTGTCTGCTCATTCTAACCAGGTGTAAGAGGTTGCAAGTTGGATCAGTGAAGGCAGTAACCTGTGTTGTGTGGGAGCACTGATCTGCTGGAGGGTGGGAAGGCTCTGCAGAGCAATCTGGACAGGCTGAATCAATGGGTTGAGGCCAATGGTGTGAGGTCCAACAAGGCCCATGCAGTGTTACAGGCTTGGCGCAGAACGGCTGGAAAGCCACCCTGTGGAAAAGGACCTAGACCAGTTGACAGTCAGTGGAAACCAAGGTAGCAGTGTGCCCAGGTGGCCAAGAAGGCCAGTGGCATCCTGGCCTGGATCAGGAACAGTGTGGCCAGCAGGAGCAGAGCAGTGATCATCCCCATGAACTCAGCACTGCCGAGGTCACACCTCGAGTGCTGTGCTCAGTTCTGGGCTCCTCACTACAGCAAAGACACTGAGGGGCTGGAGCGTGTCCAGAGCAGGGCAGTGGAGCTGGGGAAGGGTCTGGAGCACAGGTCCTGTGAGGAGCAGCTGAGGGAACTGGGGGTGTTTAGCCTAAAGAAAGGAGGCTCAGGGGGAACCTTATTGCTCTCTGGAACTTCCTGAAGGGAGGGTGTAGCCAGGTGGGAGTCAGTCTCTTCTCCCAGGTAACCAGTGACAGGACAGGATGAAGTGGCCTCGAGTTCTTTAGGGGAGGTTTAGATTAGATGTTAGGAAAAATTTCTTCACTGAAGGGGTGGTGGAGCTCTGGAACAGTCTGACTGGAGAAGTGATTTTATCACTATCCCTGTAGGTATTTAAAAGATGTGTAGATGTGGCACCCAGGGACATGGTCTAGTGGTGGAGTTGGCAAAGCTGGGTTTACAGTTGGACTTGATGCCTTAAAGGGCTTTTCCAAGCTAAACAATTCTATGATTCTTTTCTTTTATTCTGCTCTTTCTTCTTAATATTCTACAATTCCTCTTCCTCCATCTAACTGTTAGAAGCATTCAGTAGCTAATTTCCATTTCAATGCAGCTGAGAATAGGTTTGTCTGCAGTATTTTAACATAAAATGAATATACATGGTGTTTTACTTTGTTCTGGACACGTAAGGTTTATTTATGTAATGTAAGCATGAAAGCAAATAACTTTGCATGCTCATTCCTACGAGTCACTCAAATCCATTACAGTATTTTTTTCCAAAGCAGTCTGTTAAGTCTAACCACAAAACCATTAAGCACAGGAGTAGGTCTGTTTCAAATTAATACAGCAGGTGGGCACATCACAGACTAACAGCAGTGTGGCATTTCCCAAAAGGGAGGATCATTGTCATGAAATAATAACAGAACTACTGTGTAGCTCAAGGAGATAAAAATGGAAGCACATTTTTGCACAGGTCCTGCACCTGGAAATTGAGTCATCTCCTGGGAGAGAAGCCATCATTAGGCTGCCACTGTTATTGTCTGAAATTCAGAAAATACCTTTCTTTATGGGCTGCAGCCAGGACACTTTCCTAAAAGCTAGTTTAATTTTCCTCAGTGCTGTGAAGTATGAGAAACTTTTTTTGTGTCATGAATCACCAGTTTCTTTTGAGCAAATCCTTTTTGTTTGTTTGTTTGTTTAGAAAAATACATACTTCTAGTTTTGGGGGTTCTGTTTGGCTTTTTCTCCAGGAAAACATGAATGCAACAACATCTTGCAGAGACAGGTTTATAGCCTAAGGTGCTGAAAGAACTCATTACCACATGTTCACAGAAAATCTGTCCACTTTGAACGATCTGAGGACCAAAATCAAGAGCAGAAGAAACACAAGGAAGGGGCTTGGGAGTGCCAGGAGCTTGTCCCTGCCCAGATGACAGCCCAGTCCCAGTAGAGGAATAGAGAGGCCAGGGCTGGACCTTCCAATGTGCAAATATAGTTCTTGATGAATCAAATCTGTTAATGGTGTCTGCAGTTCAGGCTGGTGTGGAGATATCCAGCATTCAAATGCACCCACAGCAGTTCCTGCCCTGCAGCGAGGCTCAGCATCACTCTGTATCTCTCTCCTCAGCCTGGCCACATTTTCTCAGTGCTGAAATTAATTCACAGGTAGATTTACTGTGATATTTGCTGATTTTCATATACCTTCATTTCCCTTGCTAAAGAGTTCTGGTTTGGGCAGTTTCCAGCAATGAGGCCTGTATTGTTATCTAGACCACAATCTGCCCTAAATTAATTTTTAAAGGGGTTTGAGGTATTTTCATTATACATGATATTGCGTACTTTGGAAATATTTGTGCATGACAAACTTTTTGCGAGTTTATTGCAGGGTTTTTTTTTTAAATTGTATTCTCTCTGTGACCCAGAGATAATGTCTTTTTCACATGTCTTTTTCCATATTTTTAGGAGACCCTGAAAGCTTTTGACCGGGAAGTAAATGCATTTGTGGACTATATGTTTGGACCTCGAGGTAAGCTGCTCCACTTACAGCCCTTTAAGGAAATAATACTTCTAGAGATTACCACACAAAAAATTCTAAGAAATTTGCTGAGCAACTTCTTATTGAAAAATGTAAACTAGGCAGAACCACGGTATTATCAGGAAGACACAGTTATTATAGCAAATCTATCAATGCAATGATTTGTGATTCCTTTGTTTCTGAGAATACCAGAGAAAGTCAATTTTACATCCTAACATGGAATAAAAAGCCTGAAAGCCTGGGTCTTTCTGAAAGTGTAAGATCTGGTTTGGGACTGATTGTCATTTGTAACCCAGTTTCTTTGGTCCAGCTGCTTATTAAATTGCCTAATTCAGAAGGATGCTTGGAGCAAAAGCAACCTGCAGGATCACATACAAAATTTCAATAAACTAATATATCATGTGGGAGAACAGATGCATCTTTTGACTTCCTATTATTGCTTTCTGGAACAGTTTGAACAAGAGTAACTTAAATAATTGTTGGTTGGAGGTGCCTCATGCTTTGCTAGGATTGAAACAAGTAAGTAAAAAACCCCTCAAACCTAAAATAAGACTGCAGGCAACGATGAAGCATCACAGCCAGGGTTAAGAGAGCCGAGCAAATATAAGAAAGGGGTGAGACAGGAGCTTGGACAGGACACAGTCTTCAAAGCAGGTCCCTGAAAGGCCACCTTGTTGTTGATAGGGCTGGGCTTAACTTCAGGAATTGCTTTGCAAACTTCTACCCATGGCTGAGTCCAGAACTGCTGCTTGTGGGAATGGATGCATGATTGTGGATTCCCATTTTTTTTGCAGTAATGTTCTCACTGTTTCTGTTTCACAGAAACAGTTCTTGCTTAATTGGAAGGAAAATGGAAAGATGCTGTGTTCTTAAACACAAGAAATTCTAATTTTTCTTAGCTGGCTGGCTGGCTACAAAATCTTTTCCAACATGTCTACAGTAGATATGAAGTTTGAAAGAAAGATTTCCAGTGAAGAAACACTGAACAGCTTGGGAACTGCAGCAGAAATGGTTAAAGCAGAATAAGTTTTATTAATGGCTTCTACAATAGTACTTTTAATATTAACAAAGAAATGTGATCAGAAGAATGAAAGCACTACTTTTTGGTGTTTTGTTTTTTTCCAAATGGACATGATGTTCTCTTTCATTCCTCTTTCCTTGTTGGTCCAGACAAATTGTCTGAAGGAATAAGCTATAGCTGATCCAATTCTGAATAGCACAAAGATCCCTTAAAGTTTTAATAAAGCCCTTCAATTAAACAAGTGTTATTTGTATTGCTTGCCAAGTACATCACCATCCTTCTTCAGATATCAGTACTGAAATATCTTTGTTTGTCCACGCCTCTGCACTCTGATCTTTAATTTAACTGGTGGTTAATGACACAGTATCATGCATTTCCTGAATAGTATATCTCCCTCTAGTGTGTTTATCCACATAAATAATTCACATAAATAATTCACATAAATAATTCACATAAATAATTCATAATAAACTGCAATCAGTTTTAAATCAAATGACCCCAAGATGAATATCTAATGAATTTGAGAGCTTCCCCAAACATTTAAACCCACAAACCATTCCTCTTCTTTCTCTCCACTGATTTTCACCCACAGTACACACTTCATTCAGCAGCAAGATGGATTAAAAGGATAGATAACAGCACTCTATTATTTTAAAAACTGATCCCCTGTTTATGGTTTATATTTTAGGTTGTAACTCCTGAAATACTTGTATCACTATGCAGGTCTTTGTCATCATTACCAGCTGTGTCTGAGGTCACTAGAAGAGACAGAAAGCCACGCTCTAGTTCCCAGAGGCAATCTCTGTCACATTGGGAGCACCAGGTTAACACAAGCTGCAGTGCTGCCCGACTGAGGGCCAGACTGTCAGAGATCTGAATTTGAATTATAAATACCAGCGTATTTTGTATCTTCATTCACTGGTATCAGCTGGGCTTTGTAGACAGCTTTACATCTGTGTCTGCTTTTGAATTAGTAGAACAAACCCATTGGATCAGGGAACAGCAGCCATATTCCTGCCCATGGGTTTTGTCTCTTAATAAGGGGTGGTCTTACAGTTTGGTGTTGGTCCATATTGTTTTTATGCTCAAGGCAAATTGAGAACAAGTGAAATAGCAATTTTCTTCTCTAAGAGATATTTTTTCCAGGCTAACCCTCCATCTGCAAAGTATTGTTTGGTGTTATGCAAAAATCTAGTTAACTGGTTGTTTGTTTTACCTGTGAAAGAAACAGAGGTGGTCGAGATGTATTTTTTTAAAGTTACAATAAAGTAAAAAGTACTTTTTCCTTAATGGACTATGATCAGTAGCAAGGCACTGGGGCAAACCCATCTACCCTCTGCTCCTTGAAAAGGACTGACTCTACTCAGATACCGACTGGCCAAAGCTATACAGGAACTTGAATCAAAATGTTTCTAAACCTCATTGATAAAAGCCTGATATGTTTAAAGAGCCTGGGAGGCCTGCCACTCATTTAGAAGGAGCCAGGATTTCACCCCAAGGGTTTGGCACATCATGGCCAGTGACTGTGAATGAGCTTATTCATGGAGCGATCAGAGCTTGTGGGCGCCTGTTCCTTCCCCTGCTGTAGTCCAGTGCTTTCCCACTGTGACTTTATTCACTGCTTTGGTCTCAATTTCAGGTGCTGTGCAAGTTCAATACTGTAAAAATAATCCTTTCTCCTATCGACAGTGTAATTCTATAGTAGTTGAACACGGGGATTTAACTGTCGGTCAACAGAAATACTTTTCATCTCTCATTCTTTGGATAACTTCTTTTGAAATACATTCCTTTTCCTCCCCCATCTTGACACATAAAAACCTCCCTCTGCTTGTCATTCAGGGTTAAGTGGAAGTGGAAACAGAACAGTCACGTTCCTTGGCTGCCCTTTATAAACCACTTTCTGCCAGAAACTCTTACTCTTCAAGGTATTGAGGTCATGGTGGGAAATATTCAGGAAGGGTACATGCTTTAACAATTTCTCTTGAAACTGGAGTACTGTAGAACTTAAAAATACTTGACATGCTGACCTGAACAAGCACACGAGTTCTGCTTTTGTGTGGATCAGCCCACATGCTTGTGGCCACTCACAGCAGAATAAAAACTTTCTGAGGGCATACTGGGGCAGAATTTATTTTCTGTAGTTTAATTTGTATTCTGAACTCTTCTAAATACTTTTCCTCTTTGAGCAAACAGGCAGTTTTGTTATCTACTGATGCCAATTTGCCTTTGTGTGTGTAATCTTTATGCATCAAGTTTTGCAATCCTTGAATGGGAGACTTTTCCTTAGATAGCAGTCTTGCTAACATGACTGCTCTCAACATCTTCATTTAGGTTTCCAATTAAATAAATTAAATCCTTATGCTCCTAAAACACGCACTTAAAAAGACATCAACACTTAAACACTCAACCTTTACCTGTCCTATGACTCCTGCGTCATGTTGAGAGCCCATAAGGGAGCAGAATCACTTCTAAAATATTCATTCCAGTGCTTCACACGTGGCTTGTGAGCTCTAAGAGATTGCTGGAAGTGTTTCCTTCTCACACTGAGGTGATCCAAATAAGCATTGAGATCTGAAGACAAACAACAGGCGTTCCAGCTTGGTAACACACAACAAAGCAAGGCTGCCATAAAAGGAAGGACTGTGCTGTTGTGACTGCTTTAATCCTACATCTCTCTGCTTCTAGAGGTTCTTGGGAGTCCAAGAGGGAGAGTCAAAAGCAGGAGAGCATTGGGCTTCCATGGTGGTGGTGGCCTGGTTGAAACTCTTTCCTTTGAAAGGGTTAGCAACCCTCGTGGAATCCAAATTCAAATGTTACAGCCACTGCAGTGGAAGCGAGGGGGGAAACAGAAGGAAAATGTAATGAGAAAGAAAGCTGGTGTTCAAAGCCTCATATGCAGAGTTTTTATTACTCTAACATATGTAAAATTTCACTCTACATATACCTGTATGCATGTATTTCTGAGGAAGGAATTTTTGGAAAGAATACAGTACAGCAAAATTACAATAAATTACTAAATGTTTGGGCACATTTACTTGGTGCATCATCCATTGCCCAATCTTTTCCAATTTCAATATAGGCAGAAAAACTAATTTTTTTTTTCATGCACTGTGAATAGCTTTGCTTTTACAATTTTTAACACAATCTTGGCCTTTGTAAAAAAATAATGAAGTAATTTAAACATTTTCAAGAGCAAAGACATCTTTCTAAGAGCAGAAAGAACTACTTTCTGTGAGACCTGCACAATGACTCCTCACTGACTTCTTTACTCCATAAGTCATAAAAACTAGCTGTGATGCCCCCTTGTTCTTTCCATAGGTAAATGGCTGAAGAATTTTGCTATGGAAAATTGACTCTAGATTTTGCTCCATCTTGGAGTAAGAAAAAAAACAAATGAAGAAAGCACATCCCTTTCACTCATGGCATCCAGTTGCTCGTATGACAACAAAGCGGTGCCTCCAGCTTGGCATCTGGGATTAGGCTTTGCTCATATACACTGAACTATCTGATTACTGCCAATGGGATTACTTGTGTGAATAAGGCAAGCAGGATTTGACCTTAATATTTCATTTCAGGACCAGGCAAGTGGGACAGAAACTGCGAGAAAGCAAGCCCTCACCAGCCAAAAATCTTTGATAACCATCAAAGTAAATGTTTGCCACTTGCTTTTCATATTTAATATTTTGGAAAAGTCTTCCCCTTGTATCAATGTTTTCTAGTCAATGCTATATACACCCTCCTACGTGTATGGCAAGTGCAGAATTAAAATAACGTGAGCTGGCAACATTACATGCATACTTTGTATTTAATACTATCTGCAAATTGTCTCTTGAGCAGATTAAGATAGGATTTAAATAAACATTAAGTTAAAACATTAACTAAAAATTTTTAAAAGCATATAAGAATAGTGTTTTCCATTTCATTTTCTCTTTACTATTAAAATGGAGTGATATAGGTGACCTTAAATTATTAGGGAATTCCATGCAGTTTTCAGCCCAGATTCTCTGAGACTTAACATGCAGTATTGGTAAGTTGAAAACAATGGATAGCTCTTGTGAGGAAAGAATGGCTGATTCCATCTCACACTTTTTAGCAGATTCTTTTCATGATGTGTTCTGCCTAATTTTAGCAGAAAGCTTTACCATAGCTTTCTTAATTGCCTGCTCTGTGTGTTTCTTTTTTTTAGATGCCAGGGTTAGAGGATGGTTCCTTTTGGACTCTTACCTTCCCACGTTTTTCCTTACTGGAGCATATCTACTCTGCATATGGCTGGGCAACAAGTTAATGAAGAACAGGCCTCCTTTCTCTCTCAGGCCTCACCTCATCGTGTATAACCTGGGCATCACGCTGCTCTCCTTCTACATGCTCGTAGAGGTAGGTGCTCTTCCATGCAGCACGGCTGAGGAAGGTGACCAAGATGCAGTTCTTAGCAGAAATATCTTAGAGACAGGTGGTTTTGCTAGGAAAGTTTAAATCAGCAGCAAAATAAATTTAATATTAAAAAGTCCCTTCTCATCTTAGATCTTGGCCTGTTTTGATCGTACTTCCTGAGCTACAGTCCACACCTGGGGACAGCTCTTTGCCACCAGGACCGTGTCCACAAGCATAAATTTGAATCTGCAGCAGTCACTCAGCTCAAACGTGCCTATACTGTGCTCTTCAAGGTCCTGAGAACCTTGTTCTTCAGCACCCATGAAATGCTATAAAAAAAACCCAGCTGGGTTTTATTCGTGTAGCTGTCTGTGGAATGATTTTTCCAGGCCCATGCTTAAAAACAAATAGATTTATAGATGAGAGCAAGTACTGATTTATTTATGGAATTGGCAATTCTGTGTTATTTTTCTGCTCTTGTGACTAAGAAGCTTTCCTCATGCAGTCAAACAGTAAAAGACAGATGTTAAAAACTTACCACTTCATCCAAGAGCAAGGGCTGTGGGGCTTGGAGGCTGCATATGGTCACATAGATCATTTCCCAAGTACTTATCAGAAAGGAACATGCTCGTATGATTCAGGATCCATTTAGAACTGGAAGAGAGGTTTGAATGCACCTTATGATTTTATAACAGCAGGGGATTCAGACAGTGCCTCTCAGCAGACATGTGTGGTTTTGCCTCTACAGAGGAAAACAGAAGCCAGAAGTCAATATTTGGGTATTATTTGGGAGCTGCCCCTTCTCAGCCTGCAGATAACTGTGGTGCTTTTAATATTAAGGTGTTAACATACATTAATTGAAGCCCTTAAGAACAAACAGTAGGAGACAAAAGGCACAAAAGCTTTTGTGGTTTTTTTTCCTAATAAAGTGACCCTGTTCATAAGAAGCCCTGGCTGAAGAATGTGCTTGATTTCATGGTGTGGTCTGACACTGCTGTGTTGCCTGCACAGCCTCACAGCATTTCTCACTCTCAGGGCTCTCAGCCACAGTTTCCACCTTTTTCTGCTGGCTGGACGAGAAACCTTTCAGAAACCAAACAGGACACCCAAAGATTTCAAGTTTTAAATTGATTTGAGCTAAACACCAATTGTCTGGCCTGGTCAAGCAGCTGGGGAGCAGTTTAGGTTCGTGCCTTTGTGCAAAGGACTGATTGTGTTACAGAGAGCTTTATCCTGGTCCATGCTCCAGCTGGCTTTGCAGGCTGCTGTGGGTATCTGGGAGTGCAGGATAAGGTTTAGAGCAAAGGAGGAACCAGCACAATTGCTGGAAGGTTTGATGACTCCACAATGATTGTCCTCCAGAATTTAAATTAGTACTTTGATGTTTAAATCCCCATTTTGCTTGAAGGTATACAGATAACTGGCTGCAGTAGCAGGACTCAGCAAAAAGGATTAACTGACTAGAAAACAATACTGCTGTACTGCTTCCCCCTTTCCCTTCCAGTCTGATTTGGCCTGGCACAAGTAAATAAATGGAAGAACAAAGAACACTTTAGCAGGTCTCATTTGCATGAATGAAGCAAATTTGGTTTTAGCCACCTTCACATTCTGGTAGGAACTGTATTTAGCCACCTCCTGTTCAGCTGTCTTCCTGCTTCATCCTTCCTGAGTCCAACTTTGCTGCAGACAGTCGCTGAGTTATGTTAGTCCTCAGATAAGTCCCTTGAGACCTTGATTCTGAGGCTGGAGGCTGCTGATTTACACCTCCCAGACTGCTGCTGGGCATGGCTGGCAGTGCCAGCTCTCAGCTCCACATTCTGCAAATTTGGGAACCCAGGGAACATGATGGCTGATCTGCACTGCCAGCTGTTCTACTGCAGATTTCACTCTTAGCTCTGGACTGTCAGCCAGGCTGGTTTTACACTGTACAAAACACACTTCCACAATACTGGCTCTGCATTTTCTCTTAGTCTACTTCCTGGCTCCTATCACAGCTCCTCCTGTGAAGGAGCAGAATGGAAGTTAATACTTGCAGTCTGAGGTAGCCTGCACATCCCTGCTGAAGAAAAACAGGCAAATGGGAGAGCAGAAATCATCTTCACTACCAAATAAAGTCATGGTGATTTCAAAATCTCTAATTTCCAAAGCTTCTCTCTATGCTCCTTATTCTCTCAGTCTTTTGTGGACAGTAAGCTCTTTAAGGCCAGAGTTACCTATATTTAGCACATTCTGCATAGTGGTTCCTTATGTAAACACAGTTGATCCTTGCAGTGACTGTGATTTGGGATCAATTCCTGGTTAGACACATCTACAACAGTTGTTTTATTCCTCCATCCTCTCACTGCATCTAAACCCCTCTGTCTCTGTATGGGGGTGAAATCACAAAACAAGAAGCTGTGCAATAGAGGTAAAACACATTCCCCACACCCCACCAAAAGAAACCCCCATAACCAACCACCACTGTTTTGTTTATAAGGTGCCACACAGCATTTCTTGCAGTAGCTGCAGAATGTAGGGGTTTCTTCTTAGACATTCAGAATAAAAAAAAAAAAAAATCTCATTCACAAGAAAGGGTGTATCACAAATCCATCATGTGGGACAGGCTGTATTTGAATGAGAAATGTGGTAAACCTACAGATGGGGGTATCTGTGCTTCAGTACTTCATCTCCTCACCTTCATCTCCTGATTAGTTCTAGTTGGCACTTCATGACAGTTGATTTCTGCAACCTCAAGGCAAGAAGACGATGGTTACAGCAAAGAGTCATAACAAAAGGGCTGCTTTAAATCTCCAAGGGCAGCTTCCTCTTTTGAGGCAGAGTTCCATGCACTGCACTGTGGGCATGAACTATCCGGGAGCCGATTTTATCTCTGAGCTTTGAGGTCAACCAATCCGCAAAGTACTTGGAGGAACAGCTGCAGGACAACTCTAAGATGTGCCATTAGCATGAGGTCAGACACCCCTACGATGGCCGAAGGACAAGGTCTAAAGATAAACAGCTCTGCCCAGCTGCCCTCATCCTGCTGAGGTGTCTCAAAATTTTTGAGTCAACAAGGAGTTAGGTGCCTCTGAAGGCCTCCCAGAAGGGCAGCTTGTTAGACCTTTAGACTTGTGAGTTAGGCAAACAGATTTTCATGGAGTTGTCAGGGGTGCTCACCTTCCCCAGCTGAATATGATGAAGTTGGCACTTGGGTTTGGAGCACATTTTTTTCAAGTATCTCATGCTTAGACAAAGGTCGTGTGCTTAAACTGGGCAGGCTGCAGGGGGGCTGCTGAGGAGGCAAAAGACAATTCCTTTCACCCTTGCTGCTACCAAAGAAACCCACGTCAAAATTTGTTTATTGTTGTGTACTTTTCTGTACCAGTAAGTGCTCACAGACCCAGATCAACTCTACTGATCCAACAATTTCTAGAACATTGTGAAAGTCTGTATAAGGAAAAACAGCTAGCATCTTTTTACTTTAACAAAATTCAAAACTTTTAACAATTTTCCTTAAGAAATATATGTCTTTTCTCTGCATTAATATTTGCTTAAGATGCTAAAATTACCAACTATGAGCAGTTTTTCACAGCTTACTGTGAAAAAACACCACATCTGTGCATATTTTAAAATTGTTTCATGTGCTTATGAACCAACTTCAGGGATACAAACTGAGGCACCAGACGCCAAACTGTCACAAGTTCAGTGACAAATTAAAACTGGAAACACAGGAGACCGGTGCTGATCTCCGAATTCCGAAATTACTCAGGTGAGGATACTCTCTCTCACTAATAGGAACAGACATAATCTCTGCCACAGTCTTAGGCTGCTTTCCCCAGCAGTATCACCTCTGCCCTATTTAAATCAAATCTCAGCTGGTCATCAAGGTCTCACCCAAGTCCTTCTGTTGATCAGGCACTGAGAAAACCAGGACACTAGCACCATTTAGGTCAGATTAAAAAGGAGATCTAGAGATATGTGTCATTAGCAGAGGGGTGGCGTGATGTCTCAAGCTGCCTGTATCCCCAGGTAGCTTCTCAGACTTATTACAAATCCATGGGATTTGTAAGCAAGCAACCACATCCATGTGGGGAAGCAGGACTTGCATGTGAGCACCCCTCATTTCAGAGCAAAGGGAAAAGAGCAGGACTCACAAGAATTGCCAGCCCAGTGCATTCACCTTTCTAGAGGAGCCAGAAAAAAAGTCTTCTACCTTGCAGGATTAAATAAAATAAAAAGCAGTAAATCAAATGCACTTTAGCTGTTTCTAGGAGCTAAGAATTCAAACCACATTAAGTCCAGTTTCTGAATTATAGCCATAACTTGCATATTCATCGATGCCAAGGTGGTGTGAGGAGTCCCAGGAGTGCCAGAAGGATCAGGGCCATCAGCCACCACTTTTAGCCCTACACACTGCAATGGAGATTATATCTCACATATTACTAGAAAGTATAATGCCTGAATTAGGCATAACGGGAAGAAACAAAAGGAACAAATCAAAAAATAGTAGGAGCACTTAAACTCTGTTTTATTCCATCACTATAACGGCTCACATCAGAAAGATTTGCTTCCTATCTGTGCAAGTGTTAAAAAGATGGAGCATGTGTAGCACAAGTTGTAAGTAAACTTTTAAGGGTGCAGACGATGGGGAAAGGTAAAAAAGATCCTACCCAATTCCAACTTTCCTGGAATTTTACTGTAGAAGTCCACCTTCAACATAATCTTTCTTTTGGTGTTTGTTTTGTTTTGATTTTATTTGGGATTTTTTTGGTTTGTTTTTGGTTTGGGGTTTTTTTTTTGTTTGTTTTGTGGGGTTTTTTTGTGGTTTTGATTTTTTTGGGTTTTGTGGGGTTTTTTGGGGGGGTTCTTTGGTAATTTTGGTAATTTGTTATATTATTGTTTACTCCTTCATTAATTTTTCAGAAGTTAACAAATGTAAATTAAGTACAGAAGTACAGACAGATTCTAGATCCATCAGTATTGATGCTTGAGGTGAAGGCTTCCTTTGATGCCATTATTTAGTACTGAGAGACTATTTGTACCTTAGGGCAGCAAGAGAAAAAGAACAAAGTGAGAAACCTGAAGAGTTCAGGTGCACTTCTCTATCATTTGAAGAAAGGAGAAGTGGGAAAAAGAAAAACCTAGAGAGCAAAAGGTCACCAAGAGTGCATTGTAAAGCAGAGAAATTTAAGGACAAGAGCAAACAGCTCTTTTGATCAAGTAAGAACTTTGTGTGAATGGAGTGAAATTACCAGGTGTTCCTCTGTCTTAATCAAATGATTTGTTTGGAGAGATGACTTTGCTGTCCTTGCCTGCAGTTATTCCAGCTGGGCATGTCGTCCTCACATCTCAGTTTTCATCCTCTGTGCTCTCCTTGTCTTTCATACTGACCTTTCTGAGCTCTGCATTTCAGTAGAACATTTAACATGATCATTGAAAAAGGCAGTGCTCTGGATCTCTCATGCACATTCGAACAGAATTCAGTAGAACCTTATTAGAAAACAAGAATAAAACTTCATATGATGAGGTTTTCCATATGTGCACAGCTTCTAATGCCATCAGTGGTACCACAAAATATGATAGGGGAGCTATTCAGAGCAGATGTCATCAAAGATCATGGAAAATAAGCCTAGACAGGGTTTCTTTTAGCCTATCCCACTCTCCCAGACAACAGCAATACTCAAAGTGGTTACCATTCACAACTGATTTCAAGTAATTCTGAAGTCATTATTTCACTAATCCTTCTATCAGGCTCCCATTTGCTTAAGGAGTATTAAATGGAACTGGCTAGTATATTTTTCAATAACGTGGCTTTACATTTGAAAGAGTTTTTGTTGATAAAAAGAAATTCAAACAATTATCTAAACTTCACTTGGGAAGGAGCTCTTATTTTTTGTCATCATGTCATGAACTTTCTGACCTAAAAGCAGGAAGAAAGCATAGGACCACATAATTCCTCTGCTCTGGAATAACCAGTACCGTTTTAGCTACAGTGCTCCAGTTGGAGGAGACATCCAACTTAGGGTCCAGCTGTATGTGCTGCAGGTCAGGATAGCAAACTCCAGTAGGTGTATTAAAGAATTAGACAGTCTTTTTGGGGGAGACACCATGCACACAATTTTTTGACCTCTAACAAGACCTATGGAGAGCTGGAGAGCCTCACCAAGCAGTAGTCCAAAGCACACTTTTCACAGTTCTGTCCCCGTTAAAAGTATCTCAAATGCATCATAAAGAGGAACAACAAAATATTTCCCCAGTGATAATTCTTGTGGAGTGTTTCCTATTCAGCACCTGGATTTGTTTGGCACAGCACCACCAGTAAGTTTTTACGTGTGGGGAAACCATGGCACTAACCAAGTGGCAAGGATGGGACATTCTGGAATCTCCCCATCCTGGGCTGAACCATCAAGCCCATGCTGCTTCCCTAAAAGGTTTTAGTCATGCCAGACTACAGCTTATCCAAGATCTTCGAGGCACAAGGACTTCAATCTGGAAACACAGGCTGTTCTGCATCTCAGCTATCCATCTAAAATCTGGGATCATATCACAGTTCTTGGAGTCCTGTCTAAAGATAGGCAACCTCTACAGAGAGATATTCTTCAATAAATACAATTCACAGATGATTATACAATTTAATATTTTAGCCAAAAAAAACCCCAAACAAACCCAAAGCCCTGCCTTAAAGCTTTCTAGGTATTTTTTTAAGACTGATTGAATGACAAGTCAAAGATGATTAGTGGTATTTTCCTCTTTTCACTGGGTTATTGTGTAAAAGTGATGGCCTCTGTAGCCTTATGGCATGCTTCACCCCAGCCCCTTGGGCATGGCAAGACAGTTGCATGCTTGTGGAAGTGGGTCATGTAACAGGCAAGGAGCTGATTTCTCTCTTTAAAAACCAAAAAAAGGAAAAACACATGCGGTTATCAATCTGCTCTCTGGTTTTAGACACTGATAATCCTCTCAAGCATTCAATTCTAAAATAAATTTAAGATAAAAAGGAAAATATAATTTCTCTCTCCTTCCTGAGACACTGCCCCGAGTGACTCCCTTTCCTTGGGATTGGCCGTCAGGTAACTGCTTTCAGGACTATTTTATCCTAGTCTATAGATCCAGGGAGGAGCTGCCATTCACAAAGACTAACAAAAGTCTCCAGTGGCCAAGGAAAATAAGTGATTCACAGCACTGAAAGTTAAGCCTTTCTTTGTGCTTCACAGGTAGATTAGTGTCCTTTACTTAGTCTAGTGAGACTTCAGTTGCTTGAGAATATCAAGTTGTTTTAATTGGTCTGGTGGCTGGAGTGCCTTAGAAAACCCAGTGAAACATCATACCCGTAATAACATCTTGCTCTGGATTTTTTTTCACAAGAAGGATTCTGGTGCTAATACTCCTGCTCTGAACTTTTAAGAAGAATTTTAATTACTTGAATACTAACTCCATTTTTAGTTTTTAGCTTTCCCCCTTAACTGTTTCCACCTAGACAGACTATATACTGGATAGAACATTTTACTTGGAAGGGACCCAGAGCAACCATCTATAGTCCAACTGCCTGGCCATTTCAGGCATTTCATTTAACTTTTCTGACCAAAAGTTAAAGCATGCTGTTAAGGGCACTGACCAAATGCCCCGTAAACACTGACAGGCTGGGAGCATTGACCACCCCTCTAGGAAGGTCAATGGCTTCCTCTAGGAAGCCTTTTCCAAGGTTTCACCACCCTCTCAGTAAAGAATTGCTTCCTAATGCCCAGTCTAAATCTCCCCTGATGCAGCTTGGAACCATTCCTACACATCCTATCATCACATCCCAGGGAGTAGAGCTCGGCACCTCCCTCCCCCCTTCCCCTCCTCATGAAGCTGCAGAGAACAATGAGGTCACCCCTCAGCCTCCTTTTCTCCAAGTTAGACAAGCTCAAAGTCCTCAGCTGCTCCTCACAGGACTTGCTTCCAGCCCTGTCACCACCCTTGCTGCCCTCCTCTGGTACCTTCAGGGATCTTTGTGACCTTCTTAAATGGTGTGTCCAGACCTGCACAGAGTGCTCAGGGTGAGGCTGCTGCAGTGGGGTAATCTGAGGTTTGCCCTTGGGGCTGCCAGGGCACACGATGGCTCACAGGGAGCTGCTGCCCACCAGCACTCCCACATCCCTCTCCACAGGGCTGCTCTCCAGCCATTCCTCCCCTAGTTCGTACCTGTGCCCATGATACTCCATCCCAGGAGCCAGATCCAGCATTTGGACTTGTTAAATTTCATCCCACTGATGACTGCCCAGTGCTCCACTCTATCCCACTGCAAGGACTCTTGTCTGCCAAGAGAGTCAGCAGCACCTCCCTGTTTCATACCATCAGCAAACCTGCAAATGGGGCATTCAGTTCCTGCCTCCAGGTCACTGAGAGATATTTTGAACAGCACTGGCCCTAGAACTGATCCTGAGGAACGCCAGCCAGATGTAGCCCAATGCTGATGCCTCACCTTCTGCCTTCCTCCTGCCTTGGGACAAAGAGGAATACCTTATTGCTTCTAGGCACTTCTTCTCTGACAAAGTCCAACCATACACAGAGACTTTTTTGATATTCAAAGAGCACAGAGAACCTGCAGTCAGTAGAAATGGCAATATCCTTTCAGAAAATCACATCACTTTCCTTTCTAGCCTATAGGGAACAGATGAAAAACAAGCTACAGCTGTGAGATTTTTGAAATTGAAAGCTTGAAATGAGCAGGGCACAGGCCCCTGGATCAGGGTCTTGGAGCTCAGTCTGCGACTCAGTGAGGTGAGAGGTTTGCATCATCTTTTGGTACCTGCTGCCCATCCCTGAAACTTCTGACAAAGGAACCAACTTCCAGTTCTGAACACTTTGATTCCCCCTTTACAAAAATAAGGTAGGAGTTTGACTGAAGTGGCAAAACAACTCATGTGAATTCTCATGCTGTTTATACTTGAGCAGATGAATAGAAGTCATTTATTAGTGTAAAAACAGTAATCTGTTAAGAACATAAGGGAAAACAGCAAAATATGAAAACTCTACTAATTAATAGGATGTTGCTACTTAGCAGAAATTTTTCATCAGGCAGCACTTAGCTCTTTATGTGATCTGTTTTTCCAAATAGCTTCAAACAATACTTGTTTTAATATTGTTTTCAAGATAGGCTACCAAGAACGCAAATCATTCGAATAATTGTTTTCTAGGGGGAGAGAATTTGTGTTTTGAAAGAGAGGGGGGATTTCTCATTTCTCTGATAGATCCAGCACTTGCACCATCTCTGAGGGATTAATGACTCCATCAGCTCTGCAGAGTTGTGGCTGCTCAGTATACAAAAGGGAACATGACTGAAACAGTACAAATAATGTATGGGTTTGGTATCAGAAAAAAAGATCCTGGTACCAAAATGTCTTGTGTCAAGGTGCCAGCTTCTGTTCCAGGTAGGCATCTGGCTAATTTGGCACCGCTGAGTGAGCTGCTTACCTTCCACATCATTGAGAGCCAACAGCAAAGTTGGGACCTAGGGTCACCAAGATCCCATAAAAATTACCCTCTGCTTTCCAAATTTCCACACTAAGCTTTTTTTTGCTTTTTTTTTTGCTTTTTTTTTTTAAATATTAGGAAGATAGCCAGAAATCTTGAAAATTATCTTGCAAAGCAGAGGAGTCAAAACTCAAAGGGAATTATTTTCTTTTCTTTAAAGGAGACGCAGTAGTATGCAAGGCACCTAAAACAGAGAATAGAAATGTTGAGCTATATGAAAAACTCAGGTTAAAAAAAGTGAAAAAATATCAAAGTTCAGTCTAATCTGCTGGCTTTTGGAATGCCGACATAAACCAGAGGAAACTCTTCTGCCAAGTAAAGAAACTCTTCTGCCATTCTGACTGGGGAATAAGCAAACAGAATGATCTGAAAAATCTGGCATTTTTAAAATGATGGATGAATGAACTAAAGAAATTAGATAAAACCGTGTCGTCAAACAGAGTGGTATTCTCACTGCAAAGCTTACTCTCCATTTGCATGCTGACCATTTGTAAAGAGTTGCAGATTTCCTAATTACCAAATTTTAAAATTGTGATGATGAAAAGAAATATTGATGTTGAAAAGAAATATTTTCTTTATGAGCCTCTAGGGTTTTTTGTCTCATTTTCCAACATGGAACTTTTGAATTCAATACTTAAAAAACAAAAAAACAAAAAAACCAAAAAAAAACAAAAAAAAACAAAAAAAAAACAAATCACTTTGAGATACTACTGAACTCACCTGTTCAGCACTGGCATGAAAGCTTCATAAAATAAATCAAGCTGGAAGAAACTCATCAGGATGGTTGACTCCAACTCCTGGCCCTGCACAGGACACTTCAAGAGCCATTCCATGTGCCTGAGAGTGTTGTCCAAATACTTCTTGAACTCTGTTGGGCCTGGTGCTGTGACCACTGCCCTGGGGAGCCTGTTCTAGTGCACAACCAGCCTCTGGGTGAAAACATTTTTAGTGACATTCAGCCTAAACCTCCCTTGACTCAGTTTCATGTTGCTCCCTTGGGTCCTGTTACTGGTCACAAGAATGAAGAGATCAGTGCCTACCCCTCCTCTACCCCTCAGGAGGAAGTTTTACCCTGCAATGAGATCTCCCCCCAGTCTCCTCTTCTCCAGGCTGAACAGACCAAGTGACCTCAGCTCCTCTTCATAGGGCTTCCCCTCCAGACCCTTCATCATCCTCATGGCCCTCCTTGGGATGCTCTCTAATAGCTCAATATCTTTCTTTTATGTTGTGGCACCCAGAGCTGCCCCCAGCACTGGAGGTGAGGCTGCCCCAGCTCAGAGCAGAGCAGGACAATCCCCTCCCGTGCCCGGCTGGCCATGCTGTGCCTGATGTCCCCCAGGACAGGGCTGTCCCTCCTGGCTGACAGGGCACTGCTGGCTCCTGTTCAACTTGCCATCGACCAGGACTCACAGGTCCCTTTCCATGAGGCTGCCCTCCTGCCTCTCATTCCCCAGTCTGTCTGTCCATCCAGGGCTGTCCCATCCCAGGTGCAGAACCCTGGTTTGTTATCCCAGGGGCCACTCCATATGTTACTATCCCAATCTTCTGGAGAAGCAATTCATTTACTAATCTGCACAATGTCAGGAGGGTTTGGAGCCCACATAAGCATTAGGTCCACTTTTTACTTCAACTTTTGTTTTTCTTTCTGTTCCTCCTGTAGCCGTCTCTCTGGAGCTGTTCTATTTTGAAGGACAATAGTAACTCAATTGCTTTCCATCTCAGTTTTCAGTCCTTGTTTCTCTTGAATATTATCTTTTCTGTAGTGGCAGGCAGCTTCTGGACAGTTACCTAACATTTTGCCAATAATCATTTTCTCCTAGCATTTTTACGGCCCCTAGCAACTTACAGATGTTATTCCACAGCTTTCCAATCACACCAGTTATCCTGAGCCCATTTGTGTGAGAACTTAGGACTTGGACTTCTTCCATGCTTTTGTAAGTAGTCAGTGATACTGCTTGCAAACCCGCTGACTGCACCAGTTTTTGGCAAATGTGTGTTTTAAGGTCACTTAACAAATCACTGGCATAGGTATAATCAAAACCAGGTTTAATATAGAAACGAAAACACAACAGAGTCCTTTGGCAAGGTTTACTCTACTACTTACCAGATTGTTAAAAAAAGCAAACAAAAAGCAAGTATCGACCAATCCAGACTGAAAATATCCCCAGAGTATCTCCAGGGAGGACTGCAGCTCCTGACACGTGGTGAGACACCAGCTTCTTTCCTCAGGGCTTTATCCAGGACCTGCTGGGCAATCAACTGACCTTCACTCCTGACCTTTCATACACAAGGAGACAATATGAAAAAGATTTTTCAAAAATCAATCCACTGATATACCAATCGGAACAGTAGTAAAATAGACTAGTCAAAATATGGAAAACTGCATATTTTTCCTAGCAAATTTCTGTGTACTGACATTTTACCTACTGCAGCAAAAAATTTTGAGGTCAGGTTTCTTCAGCAAAGCAGAAAAATTAGTTGGTTGTAAAGGAATGTGTTTGTTTCAATTGTTACATATCAGTTATCTATAAAACAGTGATTTATTGTACTGTCATCTCTCTCTGCAATTTCTATAGGCTATTTTAGCCACCTAAAACAGCTAAGTTCATAATACAGGGACAATCACTGATTCTGAATTCAGAAGAAAAATAGTAGAAGACTCTGGTTTTCCAGGTTTCAACACATTTTAGTATGAATATAGAATAAGCATTCTAGGCTACTTTCTAATTCCCCAGCTATTATCAGTAATAATTTTTAAAATGTATTTACTCTAGGAATTGATTCAGTTTGATCACTGAGAATCTCTCGGCTTCACTGTTGTATGGACTGTCACAGATTCAACACAGGACAGTTCTTTTCAGTGTGAACTAGAGGGAAAAGTCATCCCTTCTGTGCTGACACGCATCATCCCTGTGAGTGTAGCCCCAGAGCTGAAAGCAACCCACTTCTCTCAGCATCTTGCAAGTCTGCTTACAGCATAACACTGCAGTGCACTTCTCCCACTCCCACTCTCTGCAGTGTCGGTAGAGGGTGAGAAAGACCCCAGAACATGAGCTGCTCAGTTTGTCCCCAAACCCACTTTGTACTTATTTAAGAATAAGCAAGACTGTTTCAAAAATGATGGATTCTACATGGCATTTATAAGCAAGAGATGATGCTCCCTCTTGCAAAAGGGCTGCTGAGTGCTTGAGGTGGCTGTTACTACAAAAATATTCCGTATCAAAAAACTACCATATGGTTTTCTAGAAACCTGCTCCACCCCAGTTCAGCACTCTGATATTTCATTGCTCTGCTTGCTTCCCCGTGTGACATGTGCAGAATCTCAGAAACTGCTTGTGTGCCTGTTCACGCCTCCATTCAGCACTGTGCCCGCTCTCCTTCACTTCCTCCGGCATTTAACAGTGTAGGATAAAGAGACGTGTATGGCATTAGGAAATATTTCTCCCCTTGCTCTACTTCACCTTTGCCTTCTGTTTGCTTGGCAAACAGGGAATTTTTTCTCAAGGACAGCTTTGCACAAGTAGCTGTGTTAAGCTTATACTGCTTCAGGACAAAGATTCACTATTCCAGTGTTTGCTTTGGAGCGAGGATTTGGACGTGCATTAAGTAACAAGGGATTTTAACAGATGCCTTGAAGGCTCTAAAGCCAGAGAAAGAGAAGAAATGCATCATTTCATATCTCCAGCTTAACTGATGCCTTTCCCCTTTCAAAACACAAGATATTAGCAAGTTGTCTGGTTCAAGAGCATCAGTTCATGGAAGGAGTGGGTACCCACCCAATAAGGATAGAACAGCTGCAGGGAGAAAAACCATTCCATCTGCTCACAAACATAATTCCTCTGTTTTCTGTTCCAGCTCATCCTCGCCACATGGGAAGGCGGCTACAACTTGCAGTGCCAGAACCTCCACAGTGCAGGGGAGGCTGATATCCGGGTGAGAGACAAAAACAGCTCAGCCCTCAGCATCCTTTCTGCTTTAACTGTCTTTAACCATCCTAGGACGTATCCTGAGCTCTGGTAAAATATCTCTGCTCTAGAGGAGGATATATTTCATCGTATTGAGTATCAAATTTAGATTGTTTCAGAAGAAGAAACTGGCAGCAAAATCTGTTCAGTGTGAAGAAAAGTGATAGCACCCTTAAAAAAAAACAAGCAACCCCAAAATGAAACAAAAACCTACCCACAAAACTGCATCTTCAGGGAAAAAAAATTAGAAAATCCTTCCTCAAAGTTTATATTCCTTAAATTATATATTTATACAACTGCTTAAAAGATGTGTGTCATTGTGTCAGTGAAAAGCAAAATGAAATTGAAGACAGAGCTCATGCTTCTCCTTTGGTATTGTATCAATGCCTTCTGGGAAGTTGCATGCCTAGGGAGTGAAGAAGTACAGTAATGTTTAAGCACTTATATGGACAGATATTGATCTCCTGCTCCTTTGTTCTTGCTTGTACAGGTAGCCAAGGTGCTGTGGTGGTATTATTTTTCCAAAGTAATTGAATTCATGGACACTATCTTCTTTGTACTGAGGAAGAAAAGCAGCCAGATCACCTTCCTTCATGTGTATCACCATGCCACTATGTTTAACATTTGGTGGTGTGTTCTGAACTGGATACCTTGTGGGCAGAGTAAGTCTTTGTTTGCTTCATCACCCCAGGTCTAAGTCAGCTGCAGGTGGGGAGGAATCATATCACCAGGAGCTGTGCAAAGGAATTGTGTCACTGTGCAATTTGAGGGCATCATCAGAGCCTTTCAGAAATGCTGACCACTTGCAGAACACTGGAAAGTTAAAAGCATGGTTAAAAGTTCAGGCCAAAAATACCCAAGTGTTAGGCCCTAGATTTTTCACTTAGCTGCCACAAACCCGTGTATTTACTTCTCTTCAAACCACTTTTAAGCACAACAGTACTGAGCAGCACAGAAGAGCCATCACACACAAGACCTACTCCAAAAGCAGATGCAGGAAGAAGTCATGACCCTGGTAAAGCCTTTATCAATCACAACAAATTAAATCAATGGCCTTTTTACAGGCTCAACTCTTGTATGCATCAATCTCTGCTTTAGCAAGATACTTTACTTACACAGTCACTAATTAAAATGCAAGTTTGAATTTATTCTGTTTTATATGAGAATACATCCTCAGAAGGTTATAGTAACTGTCATCATCTTCCCTGTTACAAAGGGATCTATGATACCACAGGCTGGTCATTTGGCATTTGTATAATAAGTCCAGACAGCAGAGAACTATTTCAGCTGTCTCACAACAGGCATATTTTTCCAGGGCTTCACACAGCCATAGGCTTCCTGTGGAACGGCTTTCAAAGTTGAGAAAAAAGCCTCAGTTTCCTTACAACCTATTAGAGGGAGTCACCTCAGCCCATTGTAACATTTTGTAAAAAAACTTGTTGCAGGTCTTTTTCAGACCTAAAAGCAGAATTCACATTTGTTGGCGCTAACTGTGGACAGCACAAAATCAAAGTAAATCACTGCTAAAGGTAGAAGCAGGGATCAGAGATTTCACAGCAGTTAGGAGCTATTTCTAGAGGTGTAAACAAATCAGTGGAGGTTTGTGCCTCCTAATGTGTGGTCCCCACACTTTGCACTAGCACTGCTCTACTGTAATTAAATCAGTAGCTAAGGAATTAATCAGTGGCAAAATCAGAACAACTGGTGAGTCCATCTTGTAGTTGCAGCAGTGGCATCAAACACAGAAGCACACAGCACAGAGTAGTGCTGCTACTTCTCCACAGTCTGCAAAGTAGAGGATAGTTAATTTCCTCTAGAACTAGTATTCACTAAATACAACCAATAAGAGCAGCAAGGTATTAGCTGGGATGAAATTTTGTAAACGTGTATCAAGCAGAAGAGCCAAGGAAGAAAACAAGAGCGATGATCAAACACAGCCACAAGAGGTTGGTTTAATTCAGAGCAAAGCCCTTGCTACTGCATCAGAGAACAGAAGGACAAGTGTCTCCCAGGGTCCTAAGCTGCATATTAGCAGCAAAGTCATCCACAGCAGTGTTTAAAGCTTACAGGAATAATGGAAAGGCTCATAGCAAGAAGAACTTCAGGAGAGGGGAAAAAATAGCCTGTAAACTACAGAATAGGAAAAAAGTGAAGGAGAAGAAAAATGTGAGATAAAAATACAATTTTCAGCATGAGAAAAACCCTCTACGAAGTATTTGGTTTTCCAGTTGCCCCTAGGAGAGAACCTCTACACATCAGGAATATCTTTAGCAAGGAATAAGTATGAAAGGAATACTTACTATGTATAAGAGATTCAATATAGAAGCAATATCACAAGCAATAATGCCTTCTTCTCACTTTCTAGCAGTTGGTATTTCATTGGGTTTTTTTCCCTAATGGATTTTTATAGGTTTCTTTGGACCCACTTTGAACAGCTTTATCCATGTGCTTATGTATTCTTACTATGGACTGTCAGTCATCCCTTCTATGAGAAAATATCTCTGGTGGAAGAAATACCTCACTCAGGCACAACTGGTATGTATCTACTTTACTCTCATTTTTAACTACCAGAAATCCTTCAAAATGTGAGAGAGGACTAAATGAACTATAGGTAAACATTGTTGTTTACACAATTAAGCCAGATAGAATTGAAGTATAACAAAACTATCATACAGCATAAGTCACTAGGGTAAGCTTGATTTAACTTAATAAAGGAAATTATGTTCAGAAGTGTTTTCTGTAGAAAACAAACAGTAGAAAATCTTTAGTCCACAAAATTGTTAGTTTTGAACCACTGCATAGAAAATGACTGCTCCTTAATTGTGGAAAAAAAAATATTTAAAAGTCACAAAAACAAGTCTGACAGAGCCAGCTCCAAGACAGACCTCCCCTGCTGGCCAAAGCTGAGCCCATCAGCAAAGCTGGGAGCACCTCTGTGATACCATATTTATTTAAGGGTGAAAAACAGCACAGAAGCTGAGAGAGAAGACAGGAAATGTGAGAGAAACAGCCCTGCAAATACCCAGGGCAGAGCAGAAGGAGGGAATTAGCACCAAAAACTCCCCTGCAGCCTGTGGTGAAGATGCTGGTGAAGCTGTTCCCCTGCAGCCCACAGAAGTCCATAGGGGAGCAGGGATCCTCCTGGAGCCCATGGAGGACCTCATTCTGCAGCAATGGACACGTCTGCCCTGAAGGAAGATACAGCCAGCAGAAAAGTAGGCTCCTGTGGACCCATGGAGAGAGGAGCCCACCTTGGAGCAGGTTTGCTGGCAGGATCTGTGACCCCATGGGCACCCACAAAGGAAGAGCCTGTTCCTGAAGGACTGGACCCTGTGGAAGTGACCTGCACTGGGGCAGTTTGTGAAGAGGTGCAGCTCATGGGAAATACCCACACTGAAACTCTCTCCCATGGGAGGGACCCCACACAGAAGCAGGAAAAGAGTGTGAGGAGAAAGAAACAGCAAAGCCAAAGCAATGTGGGCTGACTACAAACACCATCCTCCTGCACCACTTGGAAGGAAGTAGAGGAGTCAGAAGTGAAGCTGAACCTGAGGAGAAACAGGGGCTTAGGGGAAAGTGTTTTTAATTTTATTTCTTGTTTGTCTTCTGTGTTATTAATTGGCAATACTTGAAATTAATCTTCTTCAAGTCAAGTCTATTTTGCTTATAACAGTAATAGGTAAGTTTTATCAATTACCCTCCCTACCTTTATTTCAATCCACAAATTCTTTTCATCTTATTTTCTCCCCCTACTCTACCGAGAAGAGGGGAGAAAGCTGCTGGGTGGGCAGCTGGCAGCCAAGTCAGGTTAACTCACAACACAGTGGTACAACTACAAAATTATGTAAACAAACTTTAGGCAATACAGAAATTGACTTCTAAAAGTCTGTTCCATGGGCATGCTATGCCTGAAGAGCTGAGCCAGATCAAAAGTTTCTATCAACAAGATACAAGGCTTGATATGAAATAAAGTTCCTTTTACTTTTTTTCTCTTAGGGCCCGTTTATATTATTTGGAGGTTCAGATGTTTGCAGTGAGCTTTAAAATTCCTGTGTAGAAATTTTCTTAGCAAAAAGCTGCTTCTCTGAGCTGAGACCATCCCTGCACACAAGTGAAACACACTGCCCAGTTGGAAATGTACCTCAGTACACTGGATTGAGCTGTACACTTACCCAGCTGAAGAGAATCAGGTGCACTAGTGTGGGCTGTGGCTCACAGTTCTAAATACAGACAAGTCTCTGCAATTTCTTCCCTGTCTCTTTTTTGCTTCCTTCATCCCCTCCTTAACTTCATTAATGCAAGTGATAGCCTATCTGAACTCCTTGGACCTGAGCTTTGCATTTTCTGTTCCGACTTCTAAAGCTATTGACAGGACTCTTCCGAGCTTCCTCCAGTTTCTGCCCAGTAACAGAGACAGCACCTGTACCTGTCACAAAGTCTGGAAGACAGAGCAGCACCTACTAAATCTGAGAGGCAAAGAAAACCTCTTTTGTCAACTAGGCCTACAAACTTACTTTTAGAAACCTCTGACCCCTTAGGTTTTTATTTGATTTCACAAGAGCACCATTTTAACCATTTTAACCCTCACAATGCATTCAGAGGTTAGAAAGGAATAGTGTTCAAGAGCACTCAAACTTTCAAGGAGCAGGACTAGGGGACATTTCTGTGTCTGATTTAGCTAGCACTGACCCTTTCTCAGCAAATACTCCTGTGTTATCTTCTCTCTGCAGATCCAGTTTCTGCTCACTATTGTGCACACACTCAGCGCAGCTGTGAAGCCATGTGGATTCCCATTTGGCTGCCTCATGTTCCAGTCCTCCTACATGGCCACACTGGTCATCCTCTTCATCAACTTCTACATTAAGGTAAGCAGTCTTCTGAGAGCTCTCTGACAAGGACAGGGAAAATAGAACTTTTTGCATAGTCTGGGTGGACTCAGATGTAGAATGATTGTCAGTGCTTAAAATATGTTATTAAGTATTTTAAGACTAACAGATACAGTCATGTCTGAGAGAGAGAGAGAGATTATTCAATAATGAGGACTCCCTCATTACAGATTAACTCTTCTGCACTTGTATAGCAAGTCAGGTACCGCATTCAGTACATAGGAGGTCTGAATTTGCTTTGGTAGGCAAATTCTGGAATCTCTCTCTTCCTTAGGGGGGAAAAAGAAAAGAAACTACCAGTTCTCACTTTGCCTTGTTTAATTCAACATCTTTTAGCAGGGAGTGCTCAAGCCTGCCTGAATACATAAAGCTTTTAGTGTACAAGGCTTGAAATCTCTTTTGACATTAATTATTACAGTAAGGCTAGTAAAGTAACATCACCCACAGCAGTGAAAAGACTACAGTCTTAATGCAGTCTGAAGCAAATACATACATCTGCATCAGCAGCAGACAATTTCCATTTTCAGTTAACCATAATCAGTGTTTTGGTGGGCACTAAATGAATCCAGGTGTTTACTTTGGATTTTGCTTTATAGACATACCGGAAAGCACCTTCAAGAACAGCTGTAAAGGAAACCCCTGTCACAACAGAAATCAAGAATGGTTTCCACAAGGACTACTTTGCTGCTGCCAATGGATTGCAGAATAATAAGAAGGCACAATAAGTATAGTGTTTCCTATGGGTTTTTTCTAAGGAGAAAAAGAAGAAAAAAGACTGAATTACAAGCTTTAGCTTAAAACCTATTTGATTACATTTATCAGTTCTTTGTACCAGACACTTATTAACGTACTGCTATTTAGGTTTTAACAAAATGAGTAGAATTACTTGTCAAAGATCACCATCAGAACAAAGAAAGCCAAGATCTTTCTCATATGAAAAAGAAAACCTTTCTGATCTATAATGCTGACACAAAAACGCCTTATGAAACACTTGATGGATAAATCCATCAATGCCTTCAAAAGGTTAGGACTCTGTTCAGACTAACACTTTCTGTGCGTGTGAGAGGTCTTGAGGCAAGGCTTCACAGTGCACCCAGTAAATCCACCTGTGGCCAAGGCCAGGAAAATAAAGGAGGGGTGGGGGGAAAGGTGAGAATCATACCTTTTCCATCATCACACCCCTCTTCTCAGCAATTCCCCAAAGCATACTCCCTCCCCATGGACATCAGCAAGGTACCCTTTGATCCTGTGGGAGTCCTGGGAAAGGGCATGTCAGAGGGCAGAGCCCAAGTGCACCATCCCATAGTTTGCAGGCAGTTGTGCACTGTGCTCACTTGCTTTACACAAGGTGCAACTTGATTCAAATGCCTGGAAGTCTGGCAGGAGTTTTCAGGGGGCTGGGCTGGTAGCCCCTGGCACTGCCTGGAATAGTATTCTGAACACAGAACAAAACAAATCATTTTGGATGTGCTAAATTAATAGTTCTAGGTAAATGGATTTTGAAAGAAATAGGGTCTTAGCAACTTAAGGAAGATAAATCCAATGAGTGTAAATGTGTGTAAAGTTAATCCTATACAAACACTGCTAATTCAAAGCAGACTGTCATGCCCCTTTATTAATAGACTGGAAGATGCAGAAAATTTGAGAAGTGAGTTCAGCAATGAGCAAAAAGCAGGTTATATAGGAATTTCTGTGGCAGGTGGAAGGGGAGGGGAAGCAAGGAGATTGCAGACAGCAGCTGTTGTAAAGGTGTCTTTCTCCCAACAGTTCATCACCATCTTTTTGTTGCTTCAGTTCACTGCATTCACCCCCACTCAAATGGTAAGCAATGAAGAGCACCCAAGGTTAACTTTACGGGTCTGCCCTCACCCTTTTCTCATTTTGCTCGCTTAATTTCCTCTACTAAAAATAGACATGGACTTTTTTCCTCACAGTGAAGTAGTTCTGATCTCTTCCATTCTCATGTACAAAATTCTCTCGAGAGAAACAACTTTTGGAGTCACTCCAGCCCAGCAGGTCCCTTGGACTGAAGCGGTTCTGTAAAGGAAGCATGTCCTCTCACTCCTGTCACCTTGCAGAGGCCCAGAGCAGGAGGAGGACAAAACACACACCCAGACAGCACAGACAGCCCAAGCAGCCACAGAGGGCTCATATGTAGAGGAGGCTGTCCCAAATCCTGCTGTCCAATTCTTCTCCACCTGTAGAGAGCCAGTTATCCCCTCCAAATATCCCCATTTAGATGGTCTGCCACTGGGGCCTCTAGGAGACTGCAGGCATAACGGCAGGAGGAGCGTTTGTCCCAGGGAGCAGGATGGACACTCAGAGCAGGCAGCCTCATCAGGGGCAGCCAGAGACCCCACAGCCCTGAGGGCTCATGGAGAGGAAGGAAAGGGACTGAGGAAGTGGTGCAGTAGGGGAAGAAGAACAGATGGGGCTATCCAGCAAAAGCAAAAGGAGAAAATGGCATTAAGAAGGGTGTCATGTGTCACAGTTCTGCTTGACTGTGTGCTTGAAAGTCCCATTGAATTCCATCTGTCTCCAGGCAGTTCCAACTCCATTGCAATGTGGACAAAACTTTTCTGCTCCAGCAGAAAAGTGAAATTCCTTCCCAAAGTGCTACAGCAGAAGCAATATCTCTTAGCAGCCTGGCTACTGAACTACATCATCATGAACCAGGTAACCAATATAACTGCAGTATTCAAAGACTTTTACGCCACCACACCAACTAACTAGAGCTGGGCTGCTGCATATTCACATTTGCTCCCCTCCCTCTTCATGAAGCTGGTCACAAAACCTCACTTAACTGAAAGTCAGTGTTTTGTTGTATTTAATACTCAGTAAGGGGGGGAAGCAGCAAGCCAAAAGAAAAAAAAAACTGAAAAAAAAAAACCCCAATAACCCTGCATTCACAAAACCTGGGCACTGCATGAAAATACTGTTTCTCACTTCTGGCTCTTCCAGAACCTTTACAGGTATTTCTGACTGGTACTGTAAAAATCCCAAGATGTAAGAAATTAGCAGGTTTGACTGAGGGTGTTTTACACAGCCCAGCATAAAGGGAGAGCTTCAGAGCGCTGTAGAAATCAGCTTGATACCAGAAGCCAAGGTAAAGGCAGAGGAATTTGAAAGAGCTGGCAAGACAGTGAAGAAGGCAATGAGCTGGACTATTAATCTAAGGTAGGCAACAAAAGGGTTGTGTGGCCCAGCATGGATTTTAGGCCGAGTGGAGTCCATAATCTTTTGATGGCAAAGCATGCATTTGACTATCAAGGTGGAAAGCGTCAGCTGTGCTAAGTGTTAAAGTTTACTGCAGAAATCAAACCCATAGATATGATCTTTTGTTTTGTTGAAACCTCATTCAAAAGAAAAGGAAATAAATAAATGCCTTACTTGAAATTCAAAGGGCTGGGGAAAAAAAAAAAAAAAAAAAAAAAAAAAAAAAAAAGGAAAAAACCAGAGATGGTCTCAGACCTTGCAGATCAGCCAGGAAGGCTGGAATCAGGTATGTTTAAAATTCTTCAGATATGTCTTAACATCTTCAAAATGCCGCAACTTGAAGAAAGAGAAGCATTGACTTTTTAAACTGATTTTCCTGTAATACATAACACTGTAAATAAACAAATTTTACTATCAGGCTGTCTCCACTCCTTCTTAAGGCATCAGACTGGACTGTTAACTGGATGGTGAGGCTGCTTTTATTCTCCAGCATTTTCAGAAGCATTTTAGGGCATTCACAACAGATTCAAAAGCAATCTCCATAACTTTTTACACCACCTTCACCGGTGTTGGTATAAAGCTTCCATTTTCTTTTTTTGCCACTCTACCTATAAAAACTTGTGCTTTTGAACAAATGTAATATTGAAGTAACTTGTTTGTTCAAGGTTTGTACTTGCCCTTCAAGTCCTTGTTTGAGTACCAGACTGTTTTCAGTTAGAACATAATAGTAGAAAACAGGGGAGAGACAATGGAGAAATCAAAATCTAAAAAAAAAACCTCAGTATCTCAAAAATAAAATCTCTTTCAGATGCAAAATGCACAACAGCTCTCAGCTATTCTTAGAAACATGTCTGTTTCCAGTTCATTACTCTCTTAGACATAGTTCTGCTGCCTGCAGAAGCAGGACCTGTCTCTGTGTGCTCCAGCCAACTCCAGCACGCCTTACCAAGAGCAGGGTCAGCTGCCCCAGGCCAGGTTAAACATGCACAGCTCCTCTGCCCATTTGCATCTGTCAGTTTTGGGGGGATCTTGGGTCTCAAGGAGACAAGAGCATTTGTTGGTTGTTGTAAAGTTATTTACTGTATGAATGCATCAGTCTCAAAGGCAAAGAGCTCAGAGTATTAAAGTCCGTGCTCAAAGTGTTCTGGCATAAAGTCCTCTCGTCCTGAGCAACAGCAGCTCCCTTTTTTAGTCTTTCTTGAGTGTTGGAGTATTTTCACCCCAATAAAGAGGAATTATATTAATAAATCAATCAGTTAAAAACACAATTCTCAAACATTCTTCCTACACCAGTCTGAATTTAATTCTAAAGTACAAAAGTAGCATCAGTTCTTACCCAAATTCTACGTATAGAGTATTATCTGTTTGCGCAAATAACTGTCTGTTCTATCTAGAAATGCAAGCCATGTTTTCATTGTGTGTAGAACTAAGTTAATTCTGTAAAGGGTAACACTACTGAAATTTAAACTAGGCTTTAGGGCTTTTCACTAGCTAACACAGTCCCTTTAAGGCATTTAAGATGTATTTTTTCTTACTTAAAACTAAAACTTACACTCTTACTTCATGCCTATGTGGTGTAATATATTTTAACTCCTTTCTCTCTCTGAGGGACTCAGAGACTTCTATTTCATGTTCCAGCATCCAGCCACAGAGGACATCCTTTTCTCTGGCTTTATGCAGCCTTGACATGTAGGCTGTAGCCCTTGCAATGGCCACTGGCACAGAGTGTGCAGGTAAACAAGCACTTGGCATCACCCCCTGAAAGACATGCAGCATAAATAGCAGGGCTTATAGTCAGTTTAATATTAAACCTTATTTAAAGCTTAAAATGCAAAAAGCAGTTGTCCTTAAACAGAACTTTTATATTTCCCATTTCTTTTTCTGCGTATTGATGCTTACTTTTTGCACCTCAGCACCTACATCTTTGTTGTTCTGGCTCAGAAGTGTCAAGGAAGCTGAACAGATTGAAAATTGAGCTATGTCCATTTGCACCGAAAGGAAGAAAATAAAAGAAATATCAGGACTAATAGCACATTAAAAAGCACAAAGTGGTAATGGCAAAGGAAAGCCACCAAGGTCAGCTACCTACCTTGCAAGAGGTAACTTAACCCAATTACACATTTGTTGCAGAAACCAAATAGACTTTAGACTTTCAGGAAGTTTAAACTCAAATACACTTAATTGACCCAGTAGTGCAGGAAGTGGTATGAGATGGGCTGTCCATGGTCAGAAAATGTCATTTCTGTCCCAGATGAAGTCTCCAAACACTTCTACTGCCTACAGATGGAAAGACCATTAGTAAAGTCTAAAATTTTCACCTCAGGCAGTTCACAGGTTATCAAGCTGGAACAGTGAGCTTCTCAAAAGCTAAGGTGCTTCATGTGAAGGGATAGATGAGTGCAGGGGTAGAAGGTATTTAAGCAATGTAACATCCCTTTCTGCATTCCCATGCTCATCATTAAAACAGCCTTTTAGGGTTCAGACTTTTCCAATAAAACAGTTAAAACCAAGTGTAGGTGCATACAATATTGTGGCAATTTCTACTAAGTAAGAAACCCTGATTTTTCCTTTATCCATGTCCTCTGAAGTGTTCAACATTCACCTTCCAAGCTTTATAGTTATAGGTTATGCAGAGATGCAACAAAATACAGAAATAAGACCAATGCACTCTGTAAGTTATCTAGCAAAGATCCTTGGATGAAAAGCATTCTTAACTTTTTACAGCTACAGGAGATACCAAGAGAGCCTTCTGCCAACACAGATGAAAGGTGAGGAAATGTAGCAAAGCAAGTATTTCTACACATCTATTTCACAATGCTGACAAAGCTTAAATGCTCGGCAGCTTGAACTCAAGAAAGCAAAGAATCTATCAAAAACCTTATATACAAAAATAAAAAAAAACATCCACTACAGCCACAGCTTGAAAAAACAAACAGAAAAACACCCAAATGCCCTAAACCCAGAGAGAGACATCCCATCTTATCCTCTTCCTATTTCAGACCTTCCTTTTGAGCAGCAAACTACTCGGAGGTGCAGATGAGCGAGCCTAAATAGGCCGACAGCCATCCCCAAGGAGCGGACGCGCGCCCCGAGGGTGCGAATTCTCAGCGCTGTTTCTGCGCCTTGGCAGAATTCAGGAACAGCCCCACTGCGGGCAGCTCATCTCAATTCTGAGCTCTGCTTCACATCAAGCACCTTGAGAGCCCAGGTTGCATCATCGTGTTGGGCCAGGTTGTAAAAGTAAAACCATGGAATATAGGTATTTATGTGGGAATTACTGGAAGGCTCCCCTTGGAATTTAGGAGTGAGAGCAACACAGCACAAGGCTGTGCTTTACAAGCACAAGGCTTTACATTCACCAGTGTGAACTCTGGATCACAGTAAGCAGCAACAGGGCAGTTCAAGCCTTACCCTACTCCTACAGCCAGCCTCAGGTAGTAAAAGCCCCAGATTTAGGACCTGGCACATCCAGGCAATAGGACAGCGATATGATGAGATTATTCAGGCTGGTATCTTAAAGCCTGTTTTGGTTAATGACACTGCTGGGGCCATCAGAGTATGCCACTGCACTAGTGGGACCAGAGCATTTCAAAAACTCTGTAGCCAAGATGCAAAAGTAGCTTTACCAGAGTCAAGCACAGCTGCTCACAGAGGTTACAGCTTCATCTTCCCAAAGTCACTGGTGCTTCAGCTGAGTGCTTTGAGAACCTGGAATCAAACAGCAGCTGGAAGGAGACTGAAGAGTAGCTGGAGGACACAGCACAGCCAGGTCACTAGGGACAGCCCTCAAAGAAGCAAGCACAAGCCAGTGGATGTGAAATCAGCATTTCAGCCCTTCACATTAAGAAGAGGAGGGGGTAGACCAGTAGAGCTGAACCTTCGGAAAGGGCAAGGTTGAAGAGGTCTTTTCTTTTAAACCACCCCAGGAGGAAAGCACCAAATGCATCTTGATGTGGATGAACAAGCTTCAGCTCATGCCAACCCTAGTCAGGACTACTTAAGATAAAGGAATACACAAAACTGTATAGCAAAGGCAACAGCAGCTTCTTGCTGTTCTCTGTGCTGGTGCTGCCCTGTATGACCTTCTCAAGCAGAAACAGCATCAGCCTTATTTCACTTATGAAACAAACCCTGTCAGGGTTTGGGCTTTTGTTATGAAGGTACACTGTGCAGGCGAGGGTTCCCTCAACTTTACCCCATACAGCAATCTGAGGTTGGTTCTATAAGTTAAGGAGATAAAAACCAAAGCCCAGAAACCTGCCATGTTCCCACAAATACATTAAGGTACTTGAGCACTAATGCTGTTTTTGCAAGAACACTTGTGAAGAGCAACTATATTCTGGGGAACTCCATCACACTGTCACACAGGGGACAATACTAAACAGCATGGGTTATCTGCTGCTTACTTTCTAGAGACCTGTGATGCTATTTTGTCTAATCCTAGCGTTGTATTCTGAGCTCTCTGTGGAGCCAAAAGTCACTGGCTGCAAAAATAATTTCTCCTGCTTCACTGACATTTTTCTGTTCACTTCTCCAAATTTCTTGCCCTCTGCAGTCCCCCAGCTTGCTGTCAAGCATCTGGCCAGTAGATCCCTCTCTGCTTTCAGCTCCAGAATTGAGTAGCAATGGTGTCAAGCCAGCAGCTGCTACAATTAAGTGCACACAGGAGAGGCTAAACGTAACACATCCTGTGCAAGACACACAGGACTCTAGAGTACCTTTCCAGGTACTCACAGTGCATCAAGAAAAGAGTGAAATTGTTATCCTATGGAAACATCTTTTTACTTTGAACCAACTGTTAAGTGCTTTTACACTAGATAAAGGTGTTAGCAGAACAGTCAAAGTAAGGCAATATCCCCATCAATTTAATGGCTATGTAATTATCTTCAGATTGCTTCTCTAATTTCTTTGATATATAATGGACCCAATCTTGCAAATTTTCAGGAAAATTTATTATCAACTGGACCACTTAGCAATACATATTCTTTTTAGGGAAAACAAGGCTCAACATAATGCTTTTTTTTCTTTTCATTTAAATAGACTAGCATCCATTACAGAACCATCTTTTTGCTGCACATGAAGTGCTCAAATGTCATGAGCAATAATGAATTTGGGGTATGCTAGTCAGAAGGAACAATGAACACGTCTTCTGCCTTCTTCACTGGGTGTTCATACTGCAGGGAAGAACAAAAAAAAAAGGTAAGAGAAAACATTGCAAAAAATTATACAAACATTGAAACAGTACAGGATAAGAAATTACAAAGATTCTGAAGGCACATTTAGATTCAGCTCTTAATTCTCAAGCACCTATGCTGGAACAAGTGCTGCAGGATGAGCAGCTCCCATGACACAAGTGCTCCTTTCTCAGCCCCGCTCCTCTTTGATTGTCCTCATTCAGGAGCACCTGTGTCCCTCAGCAACTCAATGCTCATAATGGAAACTTTTCCCTTTGGAAAGGCTCAGGATTCCAGCTTAAGTGCTATATATATACATGCATCTTTTCTGAAAAAGGCCCAGTCCACTGTGGTGACCACAGGCATAGTTGTTCCTTCAACACAGAGCTTTCTCAGCTCTGTGAAGTGAGGCATGTGGCATCCTACACATGGCAGTAAATCCATCAGTCTTATTGCAGAAATGCTAAACTCTCAAAGCCATCAGAGGTGCACATAGACCTGGAACAGCAGCAGTAGCAAAAATACACCTCTATGTGATGGGGTGAACCAGATGGAAACTAAACACTGTATCAAAATTAGCAAAGTATTCATCTTAATTTACAAATTAAAGCACAGGTATAAAATAGTGATTAGACTGTAGAGAGCTTAAGAACTTTGACAGAATATCTAACCAGGATGTAAGCTAAATAAAAAAAAGGTTTCTCAAAAAATCCAACTTGAATATGTCAAGGCTAGAAGTTCCCAGGCCTAAAGAGCAGATGAGAGAAAGCATGCAAGGTGTTAGATTGCAAAGCCCTTAGCCACAGGTTGTCATGGACACACAGCTCCAAGGGCAAATGAATTCAGGGTCACCAGCTACACAGAAACTGCCCCAGACTGCAAACCCAGAAGAAACATCACTACCTGATGGCCCTTGTATTTATCTTCTCCCCTAGGCAAGTACTGTTTGACCTCTTTCCCTTGTCAAACATTGCTTTCTCAATGATTTCCATGCATCAGGAGCAGAGGTCCCACAAAGAACCAGCCCCACAAAACAGCCAACCAAAGGCTTCCCCTCCCAGGACTCCAGGTTTGGTTTCTCACTTCCACCATCAATCAAGTCAGGCCAGATCTCAGCCCCCCACCTACAGGGAGCTGCTTTTGTATCACACATACCACTGTATTCTGGACAGCATCGGCAAAACTCTTGGCTGTTTCACCCAGGGCCGAGTCAACAGATTCAATTCTGAAAGAAAAGTGATCTTAGCTGGATTTGTATGGAGCACTTACTGGTGAAGCTTGAACAGAGATATTTACCACCAAAAATAAACCCAAGAATGGCAGGGTTTTGCTCAGCATTTATACCAACAGTGCCTCTTATACAGGAAATGATCACCTCCTTCCACCTCCTCTGACCCCTAGACACAGTGATGTCGAGAGGGTGCATTGCATGTTGTTCCAGACCCTGGTACAGCTGTCCTAAGTAAGGTTCCTCTCCTGCACAACTTCCCATAGAGAAGGCTTCCCTTGTTACATTCTAATTCCAAGAGAAAACCCTCACAAGGCTGTGAAGGCTCAATCAGTGGACACCAAGTGAAGATGCCATACTAGGTTTAGAATACTTTCCCGTCTATCAGTGAGGGTACCACCAGCCTAACCAGTGCCCTCTGCGACCATCAGAGCACTTGGGAGTATGCAGAACAGCTGGCAGGGACATACCTTTGCTTTTGCTGGTTGCAGAAAGTATTCAGTTTGAGCAGCTGTGCATTCCAGAAATCCTAAAAAGACCCCCCACAAAGAAAGCCCCTGTTACCTGGGAAGGAGCACCTTTTTGGGCTGGGACACAAGAAGCTGTACGCACCAGTGCATCCTTCTCCATGGCTGCCAGAATTTGAGTTTCTTTCTCAAGGTTAGCAAGCTCTTCAACAACAATCTTCTGGAAGGTTTCAAATTTACTCAGCCTAGTGATGGAGAGCAGAAGCAATTTTGCCACTTCAGTTTGCAGTCACACAAGGTGGGCAACAACCCCTTCAGCACCAAACCTACTTTGAGGCAGAAGAAAATTTCACTGCTGAACTACATGGGGCAGATTTATTCTCAGATATCTCATGGAGCAAGTGAATTGCTGCACTAAAGTCACACTGCAGATAAATATTGCCCAACAGCCTGTCCCAAATAGCAGCCAGTAACAGAAGACTGGGACAGAGCATACAAATGAAGTCCCAGTGCATTTCTTGCACTGCATGCTCTCCCAGCCTCCAGGGAGCTCAGCAGAGATTTCCCATGCTGATGACCTCCTTTAGGTCCCTTCCAGCCCAAACCATTCTATGATTCTATCTTGACACAAAAAGCCTCTGTGGATTTTCCTGCCATGGATTTGATATGTACAAACAGTTGCCACAAGATGCCAGCAATTTCTAAACCTTAAAGGTTGTGATTGCAACATCCTTATTAACTTGGGTTTGCCACCATTCCCAGTTGCATTGAAGTAGGAAAAATTTGGCACAGCCCTGCATTCACTATCCTGTGACCCTGGTTAGAGCCAAGTTACTTACTTGGCAACCAAACATGGAAGCATCTCACTGCCATCTACCTCTTATCTTCCACCACAAACATCCCATTTTTTTCTTTTGGAACTCAAACTTGTCCATGTACCTTAATGACAGCAAATAATACTCATAGAGGTCCCATTAATACCAAGGATTTTTCACTTTAGAGACTATTATTTCATACTACATTTGATCTAAATCCTAGAAAGTGAATGCATAATTTCAGATACAGAGATACAGAAGCCTAATAGACTTACAACTACAATATAAGATGCAAGTGTCTCACACCAAATCCATAAATATTAGAACTTATTTTTTATCTAGCTCCTATCTAAGAAATTCAGGATCTGGGAAATCCCTTTTCTTCTCCTCCACTTCATTAAGCAAGTCACATCCTGGCTTCTTTCTTAGAAGATTTAGAAAGAGAAGCTACTAAGTTGGTGACACCCAGAAGACAGTCCAAGGACTGCTCCATCAACAGTTTGTAACTCAAGTTTGCTTTGCATGAATTAACACATCCTCTCCTCCTACAGGAAAATTAGGATCAATCTAAGGACTAAACTAAGGACTTATACTTCTGAAGCTCTTCTTGCATAAAAGAAAAAAAACCAAAACACACAAAAGGTGTTTTGCTGTGCAAACCATAAGCACAATAACCAACTGTCAGACTGGCTTTCCCTATCAACCAAAATTGACACAGGATTGAAGCTGTTTTCAGCCAGCAGCAGACCACTTACCTGCACTTATGTATCTGGTTCAGCAGGGCAGACAAGTTCTTCTCTGAGGATCTCAAGGCATCCTGTGTGTTCATCTCAATCCTTTTGTACCGGGACTAGCCATGGGATGCACAGTTAGGGATAGGCAATGGCACAAGGCAAAACCTTGAAGTCTAGTTTGCAAAAACCTTTCCCTAGAAAACAAGTTGCTCTGCAGGATGCCATTCATCTTGGCAGAAACCATCTTAAATCAAATGTAATGTGCAGTAAGATGAGACACATCAGTGCTGCAGATATGGTCTGATTTAATTCAGTCACAGTAGTTACACCAACAAACCTCATGCAACTTCAGGGAAGTGTTGCATTAGGAAAAAACTAATTAAAATTTCCTTTATGCCTTGCCTATAACACTTCTCAGAATAGACAAGTTCTGTAGAATGCTTCTAAGAGCTCCAGACTAACAGATACTGCTGCCAAAGCCCTACTCCTCAACACAAAGTAAAGATGGGATATTTGCACCAACTCTCCCTTGGATAAAAAGGTAATTTCACATTGATCAACTGCCACAGGTGCTGAAAGAGCTCACATTACCCAGAAAAGTTTCTTCAGGTGGCCAATAAAGCTCTCAAAGGCAAAAACCACTCCTGAATCACTCAATTCTTCGTGGAGCAGCTTGGGAAAAAACACATCATCTATGCTATCATCCATTTCGTGACCTAGGAGGAAGCACATGCCCAAGTTAGCATCATGCTGGAAGATTTCCTGGAATATAAACCTTCCTGGCACTGAAGGGATTGTCATTCATGTGAGCAAAAATGTCTGGAATTTGGGCCTTGTTCTTGTAGAACTCACCAGCAAGAGGGAAACTGGCTGAAAAAGCCCCAGAGAAACACTTATTTGAGAGCCGTAGGGAAGGATAGGCACAATAGAGCAACACAAAGAGCCACTTACAGATACTGAGGCAAACACATAGAATAAAGGTGGAAAATAGTCAGGCCACCACTGTTTTCTGTCTTCTATTTATGCATTGCAGAGAAAGCCTGATCCTCTTGTGCTCGGAGTTCACAGTATTTTGCAGTTACTTTATCCATTACCTGCATGCTTTCTATTCAGCTCCTGTGTTTGATGGTTTTCTAGCAGCTCTGGAAAAACCACTATTCAGATAGAATAGAAAGTGTGGGGATGTCATGGAGTAGCTGACCAAGTGGAACCCAAATTTCCTTATTCACACACCTACATGCACAGTATCCACTGGCATTGGCAGTGCTGCAATATACCTCCTGCTAATTTTGACTTTTGGATTTTGGAAAAGTTGGCCTCCCTACAAATACTTCTCTTCAAGCTTTCATTTGACTATGATTTCAACCACAAGAAAAAAAAAGCTGAAAGCATTTAAGCACTTGACCTTAGTTACCAACCAGATTTTACCTTTCTGGATGTCCCCATCCTCTTCTACTGAATCAGGAATTTTCTTTGGTGTATGGTTAATCTCAGAGGGCAAGTGATTTTTCTCCAAACTAGAAAATTTAGGCTTTTTTATGATAGTGCCACTCAATGTATCTAGAAAGAGAATAGAAGACTATTGAAATGAAGATTTCTTTCAAAAGAAATCTGTTCTTTTGCATGAGGTACATGACAGTGCCTGCTCAAGGAGAAACCACCACTGGAATTACCAGTGCTTCAGAAAAGGAGGCAGCCTCATTTTATGGTCTGGCATCACACAGGACAGGATAAGACTTCACATGCAAGCATCTTCCCTCCTAAAAGAAGGCAACTGGCCCGCCCAGCGTTTTACAGGTATTTGGAAAGCTTCCATGTCTCCACCTTAAAGATGATTTCCTTTCTTGGCCTGCTATTTGAACTATCAAAACCCTCTGGTGTCCAGGTTCTTCCCATTCCCTTCTCCAAGTTCCAACCCAAGTTCTCAAACTGCTTATAAAGAAAATTTTTAGGAAAATTGAATCAATCCAAATCAAAGCTGAAGCCTCTGCTTTGGAGAAGATTTGCTAAAAACCAAAGAAACGAACGAGACCCCCATCCTTTTGTCTCACTGTGCACTTTTTCTGAACTCAGCAAGTTGTCTGTTTGACAAATCATCTCCCTGGAGTCTCCATAGGGCAGAATGGAAGGTAGTGGGGCCCAGAACAAGGGGGGCAGTCGCACCAAGAGAAGCACCCTGGAGTAGATTTAGGGTTCACAGAGAGTTCAAATGCAGTCAGAGATCACACCTGAAATTTCTGAGCATAACCCTGCTTGTGCTTTTGCATGGCAACAACTCTCAAGTCTAATGCTGTACAGCAAACAGTGATAAAAATGATGTCCCCACAATGCCTATGTTCCCAGAATTAAACAGATGTGTCATTGCAGTGAAGGGTGTATTCAGAAAATGCTGGACAGGTAAAAGATAGACTGAGAACACAGAGCCAGCTCACGAGAAAAGGGATGCTTTTGTCCAAGACCAAAACTTCAGTCACTCATTTCACAGTCACAACAGTAACTCAGACTTTTACAACTACATCAGCACTGAGAATTGTTAGGATGAAAACAGTCCCCAGTTGCTGCTTGATTTGCTTGAAGTTCAACCACAAAAAGACTGTGCTGCACTTCTGGGTTAGTTTATAAAGTTCAGCTACATTTAAAAAAAGATCCTGATGTTCCACTTACCTATTAAAAAAGCTACAGCAGTAATAAGCATTACCCAAGTCCCCATTTAACAAATGCTTATAGCAATGGTATACATCTATGTTCTTAGGTATAAAGAAAATCAACAACTTGAAGGGATGCAACTGAAGTTGCAGTCCACTTTTGAAACATTAAAAATTAACTTTTGTGCATCTCTCGGGTCATTAGCTTGTAAATTCCTACCTACAAGTAGGAATGTGCCCCTTTAATCAAGGGCAGCTTTAAGAGTTAGCAATTAATTCAGGAATGTATGTAAAAGCATCTCACCAGAGTCTGCCATGATATACAAAACAGAGAAACAGAATTTAGCAAAAAAAAAAATGTAATCTCAAAACAGACAATGTTAATTTGCCTTGGAAAGAAAGTAAAAGCTTTGGCACCACCTCTTTCTGCTTTTAACCAACTCTGCCATGATATCAAGAATAACAAACCTGAGTCCTTCCGCTTGGTACTTTCTTCCTCTCTTGATATTTTGCCTGGTGTACCATGAAACTTCTAAGTAGAGAAAGAAAACAAAATAAGACTGTACCCACCCTGCAGACAAGCTGCCAGGGACTTGTCTTGTTATGGGAAGCAAAGAGACATGACACACTGGTTTCAGGTAGCCTGACAGCAGGCTGGAAGGGAGACTAAGCACTTTTTCTGCACCTGTGTGGCCTTCTCCATGTCACTGGGAGAGCTCCTGGTAGACACACTCAATAGCAGCGGACTCCCTCCAAGCTCCTCTGAGAGAGATTCATCTGTGTGAGAGATTGATAAATGACACAGGCAATAGGGTTTGAATCCTGTATGGACTGGAAATCCCAATTTAATGACGCAGAAAAAAAACCCCAAGCCCTCTACCCTCTCCTTATCTCTTCACACAGGGAAGAGGTGGTGGCTCAGACTCAGTCCAAAGGCTGTTTTCTTGGTGGTTGTTGGTCAAGTTCATTCCTTTACCTCTCAATAGCACCAGCTTATCTTCTCCTTGTATAAGAGACTACCTACACAGACAGCATCTATCCCTCATAGCCATTACAAAGAAATATCACAAGGCAAATATTTATGGAAAAAAAATGTGAAGGAAAACCCGCAAAATCAAAAAGAAAAACCCACAACTAAAAAAACTCATCCAAAAGGTACAGGCCCACACATACCAAAACTCTTCTAATGCACTGAAGACAATCAAAATAAAAATACCAGCAAGATCCACCGTGGGTAAATCATCTCCCTTGAAGTTAAATGTGCTTTTTTCCCTTGACATCTCCTTTTGAACTCTTTGCTTTGATACTCCCACCTAAAACAAAATAAAGTCTAACCATTATTTAAACATTACTATAGAAGTAGGGGTTGGGGTGTTGTTTTGGAGGGAGAGTTGCGGATGATTGGCTTGTTTTCTAAATACACTAAGAGTAGATATGTACTTAAAATGTGTCTAACATACTGATGGCTCTATTCTGCACTGAAGGAGACTAGCGTCCTGAAGTTCAATGCATGCAAGAATTTAGGCACTGGAGATGCACATTTGATGATGTTTTCATAAGCTGAATAGAAGCATTGTAGTCAAGAAAGAAAAGTTTTCCAGGGGAAAATAAAATATTTTAGTGTGACTACTAGTTCTGGAGATCTTTTCCCCAGACTTTCTGTATTTAAAATACATATAAATACATATATACACACACATATATATATTTGATATACAGCATTTAACAATTGTTTTCTATGAAGTCTACCATGTTTTCCTAACATCTCCTCTATTAGACCAATAGTCTCAACAGCACTTAGCAGACAAATCTCTCCATCAGAACATTTGAGAATTAATACCAGTTTATTTAATTCTGACTCATTGGTACACATTTTTCATCCATAATATTTTTAAATCTGAAACACTAAAGCATAACACCTTACCTTCTTTGACTCATAGTCGCTGCCACTACTTGCAGAAGGTACTGGAAGCACTGCAAGAAGAAAAGCTTCCGTGGTTACTAGCAATGTAAATTGTGTACTTTACCCAGTTAGCTGAGTTAGCCACAATACAAACCTTTTCAGTTTTGGTTTTCTAAAGGTTTACAAGGTAAAATGTCACAACACTTCCATTAGATTTATAAAAAAAAAAAAAGCCTCTCTAACAAAGATAGATGCAACAATGCCAACATACACAACTCACTGCATCCAGAGCAGCCAAAGAAATAAAATAAACAAAAGACAGGCTCAGCATCTTATCTGACAGCCCCCAGGTCTCAGGCAAGACATGTGGGCTGACACTGGGGTGAGCAAAACCGCCTTGAAAGCCCAGTATAAAGAAGCATTTGAAGCTCAACTTTGTTTTGCTTTTTAATCCATACAGAATCCAACGGCTACCTGAGCAAGCATCATTTCTCCATGAGTAGGAGAGAAACATTCCAGCAGATTCAGGACAATTTGGTTTCCTTTTGGTGGTCACAGCAGCAGACAGCCCTGGAGCACTGCTGCTGGTCAGGCCCAAGCAGAGAATACTATCAGAGACAGCCACATCTGACATTCAGAGGACAGTTGGCTTATTACTGCATAAACAAGGAATCAGAATGCCCTGGTCTGAAAACTGTGAGGTTTGCAAGGTTTACTTGCCAAGTCAGTGATGTTTCTAGAGAGATGGGGAGGGGAAAGTTGCAGAGAGGAGGTGTGATTGCTTCAGAGAGATCTTCCTCCCACTGCAGTCAAAAGCACCAACACAGCCATCAGCCCAGGACCCATGGGTTCTTTAACATCATCACACAGAGGGCTGCACCCAGCACTGTTTGTTTAGGTGCCAAATTTCCACCTGGACATGTGAACCTTAATTTGGGAAGGGGACATGAGCCCAGTTAAGGCACAAGGGTATGCAATGCATCTCCTCCATGGGGTACTCCTTGCTGCTGGCCTCAAACCTGCTCTCCGCCTCTCAGGGGAGCCAGGATTTGGCCAAATTCTCCTTTTTCAAACCATCATCAGCACTTACTTTTCTGCAGTGCACTACATCATGCATAGCTAAGTCAGTAGGGGACTGAGCTTACCTTTTAATTTACTTCTCACCCTGGGTCTTTTTCGGGTATAGTCAACAGATTTTGGTGCCGACTGTATCTGAGAGTCAAGGATCCAGCTTTTTTCACTCTGACCAGGGCTTGTATTCTCATTGTTGCTTTCAGAGAAAAGATGTTTCCTGTAACTGGACTAAAGACAAGTCCTGTTCACTCAGGAGCCCCTCAGCCATTCCATTTCAGCTGTTACCAAGTTATGCTGTTTCTTTCTCCCCACAGCACAGCATGTAAAGCTATGAAATCAGCCAAAACAGCCACAGCCAGCTGTTAAAACAGCTGTATAAAATCACCAAGAAGCAGATGCTTGCCTTTTGCCAGAATGGGGTTTTTAGAGTACCCTCCTTCCTTGTCTCTCCCTCTCTCCTGTGCCTAAAATAAGAGCACTCTTGCAAGGAGGAAAACCTCAGTATGTCTGAGCTGCATCCAGCAGCACATCGAGGGGAACAGGTAACACAGACAATTCACTGCCTGGTCTGGCAGTGATGGTGCATCCTGAGCAAAATGACAGACAGTATTTAGAGGCTACCAGAATCACATTCCTCCATCTCTGCACTGGGTAGGCCTTAAACTTCAGCTTCTTTATGGGCACAACAGATTTGTACAGGTAAAAAGACACAGCATTCAAACAGGCAACAGTCCAAGGCTCCAGGGATGCAAGAGCACAGACAACCTACCTGCCTTCTCTCAAGACTCTGTGATTCCTTGCTCTTGCTTCTTGTTTCGTAAGTCCTGCCAAGTAACACAAAGACCCAAATCAGAGTAGCAAACACATACCACAGCACTGCTGAATGGGCACAGACAAATAGAAGTGCCAGGAGGCCCCTTAAGGGTTCAGCAGAACAACCGAACTGTTAAAGACCATACAGTAGCCAAATTTTTCTTTGCCTGGATTTTGAAAGTAGCACTTCAGGGATTTAGAAATAAGCACTTTTTGAAATAAAAATTAATCTGTATACATAGAGGTGGCAAGTCCCTGGAAGGTTGTTATGACTGGAAGGCAGCCAAAGCAAGGCAGGGAGTTTAAGCATTTTTCAAAAATTAAATCAGTAATTTTGGCATATGGTCAGAAAAGGATGATGTTTGAGAGTTAAAATCTTATTGTCAGAGTTGACAGGACTCCCTATTCTCTCCAGTAAGTTTTATATTCTCAGGTAGTAATTTAAATATTGGTACCAATAACATCCACAGACAGTGTGGTAGCTAAGCAAGGAACGACTGTATTAGAAAAATCACACAGCCTTTTGGATCCTAACTTAAAAGCTTAACCAAAGCTATGAACTCTTATTCACATAGCAAAATGTTCATAAACACTGAATGTATAATCTTGTACCTCTGACTTTGTGAAGAAATTTTCTGGGCAAGAATCTTTCCTTTGGCTTTAGAAACCTGAAAGCAGAGAGTTGTCTCAGAGTCCATTTGCTCCATAAAATACTCAACAAATTGAAAATATATCAGAATTCATAAGGAAAATGGTTTACAAGTCCTGCTTGGAAATTCCACTTTTGAATGGAATGGGATTTGTTGCTTGAAACAGTTCCATAAATTGTAACAGACAAACATTTGAGCCTTAAACAGAGTTCCTTTCTCTTTTCCTTGGTTTATGAATAATGCTTATTTTATGCACCAATATCCAGCACTGCAAGCATGGTGCAGGGCCCCTGGACAGCCCTGGGACTGGTGCCATGGAGCAGGGATTAATGCTGACACCCAGCGGCAATAGCAAGGATAAAGTCATGTCCAGTTTATAATACAGAGAAATTTGGAGTATTCTATTCAGCGCCCACTGTCTCACAATTAGCGGGCACCAGTGATAGGCTTCACATCAGGGAAGAGGCTGAAAACCAAAAGGTTTGTCCAGCACAATCACCTTGATGGAAGCCATAGGAGCAAGTTGACAGCCTCCCAGGAAAGCCCACACCGGGCAAAGTTTCAAAGCAGTGATTAATTTTTATTCCTTTTTCTTTATTTTCCTTTTTTTTTTTTTTGAGAGAGGCTGCAAATACAAGTCAAGCAGGATTTCCAACAAAAGTTTCTTGGAGTAGATTTCAATCTTTTCTGTTTAGCCTAGGAGGACAAAGCAGATGCTCAGCAGTCTGATTTTGATATTCAATAAAACACAGAGGCTGGCCCTCAATCACACAGACATCTCATGGTCTCACTGAGGCAACAGCTCAAATGCCTGTTGGTGTTATCCATGCGTTACCAACCACAAAATTCACACAGTGATGAACATGCTTACCACTCAAAAAAATTTTCCATTTCCACCATACAGAGAAAACAAAACCAAAAAATCTTAGATTGCCTGTCATCTGTCTTGCTATAACAGTGTGTCCATCCTTCCAGCATTTCTGCAGCAAATGATGTCCCCTGCTTCAAGTTACTATTCCATTAGGTGCTGAGCTTCTGTCTCAACTTTACCTTTTCGTGACTTGAGGAGTCTGAGTTTTCAAAGTCATAGACTTCCTTCCTGCAAGGCAACATAAATATGGCATGCAATAGTGAAGAATGACCCTACAGAATTTCATTAAGAATAGGGGAGTGATAATGTGGTTTCTTTCTGAGCCCCCTCTCCTCAGATAACTTATATGCCTAAAAATTCTGTTTTCTAAGCTTCTAAAAACCACTCCTTTTCATATTTGTCTTATTACTGTCTTGATTCTCACTATTTTATAGTAGTAACTAAGAAATAGTCAAAACATAGGAATTAACCTATCCCTGCTTCTGTAGAGGACTTTTTTCTCACATCCCCCATAATAGTACATGGCAGGAAGAAGTAATGACTGGAAATATACTATCAGAAGCATTTTAAAAATCCCATTTAATTATCTTTTGAAAATTCTAGTATTTAATATTTGTTCTCTAATCTCTGTGTACATCTAGATTTTGTTTTTGTATCTTCCAACACTTAACCGCGCATTTATGGCTTTCTCCAAATCTATTTCCAAAAAATCCTACAACAATTGCTCGACATACAGTACATCACCTTTCTGCTAGTAAAAGAATGGGAAGACTGAGAACAACTGAGATCTTGGCCAAAGCTTCCCGCAGGAAGGAAAAGCTCATTTACAGACGAAACACTAGAGGGAGCAGAACGACCAAGCTAAGAAGTTTCCACCCTTAACTCCTACACTGCTGTTCCTGTTTTAAAACCGGTATTTGCTGCATCAAATTGCTTTAAAGCATGCGAAACAAAAAACTTCATGAAGCCCTACATCAAGTTTTCCTGTTCTTACCTACAGTCAGTCAAAAAAATGGTCTAAGCACTTGGGGGTCTGGGAGGTTTTTTTGAGCTAAGAGACAGCAGGCTGAAGCAGGACCCCCACGGAAGCCCCAGAGCAGCAGCAGAGATCCTCACACAGTTGATTTGCCCTCCTGCCCAGCAGCAGGCATTGACTCCAACACAACGCTTGGCAGAGCTCAACAAGGCAGACTTTCAGTGCCACAGGCTGCATGCAGCCCCCAAACCCTCAAGTGCTTCTTCTTGCAGTGCCCCCAGCTTTAAACGCAGACAGACAGATGTGTGGGTATGAGGGAAGGGGACAAGCTGAGAAAAGAAGCCATCCTGAAACCCTAGGACACATGATGCCAAGGAACTGGGACAACATTGGAGAAAAGCTAAATATTTGTGAAGGAAGCTGGTGCTCAGAACTGAACTGACTGGAGGGCTATGGTCGAGCAAGGAAAAAGCCAACATGCCATAACATGGTATCTCAGGTGTAGAGGGCATTTTTGGCAGACTAGGGTTAGCTTCTGAGATCATCATCATTTTGGGGACCCAAAGGGTCTTCCAGAGACAAGTTATGAACTTTCATAGCCTCATAATTGTTTTACTGCCTGTTCTAGGTACAGTCAGGCCACCCCCCATGTGGACACCCCTTCCTGCCTGAGTGCCAAAAGAGGTCTAAAATGACTTGGTACACCAGTTCCTGATGGGCACGGGGCTTGCGTGTCATACCTGCCTTCAGCCCTCTTCTTGGCCAAACTGGTTTTCCTGTTCCTCCGTTTGCTGGTATCATCCTTTGGAAAAGAAGAGAATTGCAGGAACTAAAACAACAATACTCAAAGTAATGTTCTCATTCTAAAGCCTGCTAAAAGCAGAGCAAAGGTGTGCCAGGAAACTTCCTTCCTCCCTCCACAACAATTTTTCAGGTGCAACTGCTGCCTGCAATACTTTCCTACCACAAAGTATGGGACTCAGAGCTGAACTTGGGGAGTGTCAAGAGAAGTATTTTATGAAATAAAAATCTTGGGGGGAGAGTAGTTCAAAAGCTTCGAATTCACTGTACAGTGAGCAAGTGCTACAAAACAACTGAACAGACAGCAGAAAAGATTTTTAAAAAAATCAGACCTGGAAATGTAAACCCAAGAACTAGTCTAAGATAAGATTTCTTATATAAGTACCTAAGCTCAAAAATACTACTTCAGGAACTTAATTTTGCTCATTTAGTGCATTGGTTTATTTTTTTTAGTACATGGACACACCAAAAGCACTTTCCAAGTGCAACTACAGAGGACTCTCAGTTACTTGGTAATTTATCCAGGTTGCAAGTTCCTACATGGGACAGTCATTAGAGCCCAGATACTAAACTGAATAAACACATCTGTAGCCTTCCAAGGCTTACTTCCATTCAGGAACCAAACATTCCCTCTTGAGGAGGGTGTTCAAGTCAAGTGATGTGCAAGTATGTCCCACACACCTAGACACATTGCTTTGGGACTGAATAGCTGCTGAATAAACTTTAATGAGCTTGAATCACTTGTCTGGGCCTCTCTAAAATGAGGTTGTTGCCTCTGCAGCTCACTTCTGGTGCTAAGTGGCACAGCACATCAGGTATGACACTCTGTGGGCTCAGGACACCTCTCAATGGCACGAGTAGGTCAACCCATCCCAGCTTTCTTCTGCAACTCCACCAGAATGTCTCTTCCCTATCCCTCTTCACTCAAGGGAGACCCCCAAGGCACACATACCTTTAGTATTGACTCATCCATAGGTTCTTCTTCTAGGGGCTTCTCACTGGGGATAAGAAGACACGTGAGGGAGCTGTTCATCTAAAGACCAAAACTTTTGTGAAGTATTAAGGGGGGAAAAAACCCAAAAAATTGCATCAATTAGCACCAAAGCAGTAGTTTAATGTGTAAGGAAGAAAGGTAATCAATAGCTCTACAGAAGTCCAGCTCCTTAACTACAAGAAATTCTGTCCTGCAAAGATCTGGGAAAAGAAGGTGCATTCAAGCCAAGGTGAATTCAAATTCACATCTTTCACAAAGTCACGGTCCCCATTATGAACAATCCCACATTTGGCAAGCTCAGGTTTCACAGCTGAAGTTTAACTCTCTGTAAATCAGCTGTGGGCTCACCTTGCATTTGGACTAAATCCATGATGAGAAAAAAAATCAAAGCAGCTGCCAACCTAGTAACCAAATATCACTGTTCAGCAACTCCAAAGGGATGTAACTGCAGGCAAACCGCCTTCATGTCCAGATGGCAAAACAGAATTTTCAATTTAATAATTGTTGGAATAACCTCAAAATCACAAGCATTAAAACCTCAGGGGGAAAAAAATCCAAACCAAACCAAAAAACCCACACAGAACTCACTTTGCAACTTTCTATCTGTGAGACACTCACCTAGGCTTAGCTTTCTTCCCTGGAGATGGAGTTTTGGAGTTTTTTTCTGAAGAAGGCAAGGAAAATAGAGTTTTACCCTCTGGAGCTACTATGAAAAACTTTATCTACTTTTGCTGTAAGACCCACAAAGGCAGAGCCTTCAACATGTCACCTGGGTAACATTTAACTGGGTCAGACTTCAGGTACTGAAGGGAGCCATGCCTGACCTTGGTTAGCATCCTCCAGGTCAGTCTGCTGGCCCACTGTAACCATGGATACACCAGAGTTGACCATTTTCTGTTTGGAGACATGAGACCATGAACAAAACATGCATATGATCAATAAAAAGTGGGGGTCTTTTTAGAAACAGATTTTTTAGAGGTAGCCTGTGGAAAGAGCTGCATGGCAAGTTCATCGTTGTCCGCACGTAAAAACCTTTTAAGCTGAGTGTAAGTAATTCTCTGGGTTTATTGCTAAGAACATCCCACTGTCCTCTTATAAAATAAAGTATTTTTTTTATTATTATTTTTATTTTTAAAGTAATTTTGCCAAAATTGCAGCTCTGGAGACAAGAATTTGAGCTGAATAGAAACAAAGCAGTTGTCTTTGAAAGAAGGTTTTAGTCACATGTGAAAAAAGCAGACTGGAGGAAGGGAAAAGTGGCACAAGGACAGTTCCATCATACACCAAATACTTACTACTACAGTGCTTGCAAACTGCTGTCTGTGGTGAGAGGTTAAGTTGCCTTTTTGAGTCTCTGCATTCTCAGAGTCTGAAGGATAGTTCTTCCTCTGTGCATTAGAGGGTACAGGTATTTCTGCACAACAACAGCTGGGGTGAGAATGTCATCACAGTAATTGAACACACTCACTACCCCTTCTTTCCATTCCCACACAAGCATAAGTTGCAGCAGTACAACCTTCTAGGCGTATCTCAAGCTCACATTTAACAGAGGAAACACAGGTATCTTCAAAGTACCCAGTGACAATGCTAAATGAACAACATAAGCTCATCAATATTGGATGAATATATGCAAGTTTATCATCTTACTACTTATTTTCCTACACTGACTCTTAAGCTCTGGAAGACAGAGCAAGCCTTTGTATCTGACTAAAGCAGGGGGATCTTCCACCATCTATGTTTTCCTCTACTGAATCTCTATCAGGCACTGCAAAATTTGTTTCACTGCTTAAAATTAACTACCTTCTACCCTTCATAGTGCTTGACTGCTTCAAGTAGCAGTGCCCACCTTGCACTTCTGTGTGCTCCATGGTGAGTTCTGACAATGGAACTCCTAGCTCAGCTACATCTCCAGAAGCTGAAGGACTTCCACTCCAGCCTATTTCATGCTCCAACTGGAGGAAAATGGGAAGGACTACTGAAGAAGTTACTGCCCCAGAAATTTGGAGCTGGATGGAGCTCTTTCAAGTATTGACCTGGAGAAATCTAAAATGCTTAGGAACTTAGAGGAAAGTAAAAATTTCCTTTTAATATTGTCACTGAAAGAATGCTATCTTAAGAGCTCTTCAAACTTGATTTGTTTTCAAGACAGTGGGTGGTAGCAGTAGGAAGAGCTGTGATTTCACAGCCTTAGAAGATGTGGAAATATCTGTCAAGCAATTTACATCAAGAAAAGATCCACACAAAAAGTAATCACTCTAAAACCTGAAATACACCCAGATTTGGAGCAAGAACAAATCCCAGCCTTCCAGGTTAAAAGACAGCAAAAAAAAAAAATTAAAAAACCAACACCTTCCAAAGAATTTGATACACCAAAGTTGAGCTGAGGAAGCATTTCCTGTTTAATAACAATTTTGATCACAGTCACCTCCTGCTTTTTTGCTGTAAGCAGCTTTTCCTTAAGGCTGTGACCTACAGTTTGTGGGGACTTACAGAAGAATTTCAGAGCATGAGAAAGAAAGAAAGGAGTTACTTTTTCTTTGCAAGTACTAGGCGTGGACCACCTTGCTTTGGATCAGACACAGAAAATACACATCTGTACTTCAGGCTCCAAGTTAACTCAACAACTTCTGAATTTAGAACATAATAAAACTCTGTCAAATGATCCTGGAAGATGATGCCTTCCTTGCAGGAGATGTTCACTGGCAGCACAGGAAGCACCACCATTTGATGATGCAAAACTTAATGTGCCCAGTTCAAAGAAACACAAAGCATTGGCTATGGGGCGGTGAGAATCAAGAAGTAAAGGCTATTCCAGGTGCAGCTAAGAGCTGTCCTGCCTTAAGGCACACAGCTATTTTTGTAGCTGGGGCACACACAGATAAAGCCCTGCAGCACAAGGTATTTACAGCAGCAGCTCACCTCCTGCAGAAGAACTGGGATGCTGCCCACCTTTACCCACTAATAGGGATTGCAGGTGAGCATTTCTGCTCCCCCAGTTGTTCTTCCACAGCAGCTCCAGGTAACCTCCAAGGCACTGCACTTGGGGACAGGGGACTGGAGCACATCATTTTCTAGCACAGCACCTTATTCAGAAGAAACAGAAGCCACCTCCCTGCAGGAAGCTTTAGTAGAGCTTACCCCACCATATACACCTCACTGCACAGAGGAGAGACCTTGTAGAATGCCAGGGTGTAAAGCACAGGCCCACCAGAGGACCTGGGCTTTCAGGAGGCCAGAGTCAGCATGCCCTTCTGCAGGCACCCACCCACATAGCATGGCCAAACCAGAAACCAGGCATCAAGCAACCCAGAGGGGAAGACAGGAGGGTGCATCCCACCACACCTGCCAATGGAGAAACAGTTCTGCACACCCTGCACATCAGAGGTCAGCCTCAGCTGAAATGTGCCTTGCTGGGCCACCTGCCAGCACACAGATCCTGTCTCCATGAGCATTCCCCTGCCTGTGCAACCCCAGCAGCACATGGCCATGGTGCCCAGCCCTCACTCCCTGGGCTAGAGGGACTTATCACACGCCACAAGCAGAGTTACCAAGCTCACAAGGCAGGAACAGTAGAAGACTGAGCTCAGGCATTGCTTGTTTAAGTGAAGTTAACTGTAAGCTGTGGACTACAAGTGAGAAGGATAATTTGAAAACATATTTAAATGTAATGAAATTATACAATTAAAAAATCACCTGCTTCATTCTGCATGGCTTCCTTCCCAGCATAGACAGTCTCATCTTCAGACTCAACTATCTGTTGGTATGAATTAATCTCATGTGAACGCGATATTAAATAGTCTTTATCTAGTAAAGCCAGCTACTTAATAACAAAACTAACAGTTGCTAATTGCCAGCAACAAATCAGTGGATACTAATTGAGTTGATCATTTGGAAAGGTCTTGGCTCCTTTAAGGGCAAATGACAGCCATTATGTTATGCCTATTTACTGCCATGTAAGCTTTTCTACAAACACCACAGACTGTGGATGAATTAAAAACAAAATTAACTATATTAACATTTTGGGGAAAAAAATAAAAAAAAAACCAAAACCATTTAGCTTTTTGCATTAGCTAATAAAAGACCTTGAACCTTCAGAAGTACTCTATTCTTTAAGTCCTATCTACAACATCAGTCTAAGATTTTCAATTTTCAGCACCCCCCTCCAGGTTTTTGTGTAACAATTTGCTCATCCTATGTGATGTAACACTTAGAGCCATATGTAAGAGCATGTTCATACTTAAATTTATGCAATGAAATGTTATGTTTTATTTTCTACTTCAGAAACTCAGGAAGAGTTATAACACAAAGAATTAATTAACAAATCATTTTAACCTTCCAGCTTTAAAACTATAAATTTGAGTATCTTGAAAATTCTTTCCTAAAACACCTAATTTCTCTTCCAGGCCAAGGTTTAGAACATCTATATAGAGTATGATAAATCCACAGTGGAAAGACAGATACAGTAAAGAAGCACTGAGAAAATAGAGAAACCACAAAACAGAAATCCTACAAACCTGAATGGTTTTGTCCAGTATAAAATATAGTTAAGAAAACAATTCATATATTAGAGCTTACCATCAGTTTTTCCTCTCCCAGGACTTTTCTAAGTACACTTAATATTTCAAACTCGGCACTGAAAACCAGTTTGACTTTTGTTGCTTCTGTTTTGTTAAGAGCAGTGGGTATCTTCATAAAAATTTTAACAATCTTTTCTCTATCCTTCTCTGAGTAAAAACAAAGAAAATAAAACAAACAATTGATTACATTTGTTTTTTAGATCGAGACATTCTTCTGTTAACCCAAAAATATCTGAGTAAGCATTTGGGATTTTTAAAACAGGTCTTTTACATCTTGCCCTTGCATTTCCAGTTACTCTCAGTTATGCATGGTTCTTTCCTGTTGAGTCGTGGTTGTGCTGTTCCCCAGGACACCTGAAAACTGACACCTCAGGCTGTCCTCTTTGGGTATGGGAGAGGGGATTACTGTACAGAATGAGCCCACACACAGTCCAACAACCAGAGCTACTGCAAGAAGACCAAAGGGCAAAGTAAAGAGGGAGAAGAATAGACAGGAACACCTTGGTGATGGCGAGATTTTACATTTACTCCATGTGTCTTAAGGACCCCCAGCCAATGTCGGAAAAAATCTTACCCTTCACACTGTAACTGTTGACATTTTCTTTTGACAGCCTCACAGAGTCCCAAAGAGCTCCCTTTGAAAACCAAAGCCATTGTGTCAGAAGGGCTGAGGGACTGCCCACTGGCTTAGGCTAACCCAAAGGCCACTTGGCCTTTGCTGTTACCTCATCACAATCCACATAGAAAGTTACACTCTGGCTGCCAGTGTTGAAGTCAATCCAAAACTCCTCCAGTTTCTCATCCGATGGCTTCTTCACCTGGGGAAGAAGAGTGGCACTCGTGTTCCCCAAAAAGAGCTACAACTGCAGTATCAGTGACAAATTTCTTTTGTGAAACTAAACTGGAAAGTGTTACCCTACGTAAACATCTGTACACCCTGCAGAAGCAAGAGTTCAGACCACCCTGTGGGGTGCCAGCCCACTGCTCACCCAACCACAACCATGTCAGACCTGGCTCTAGGCAAGGGAGAGGAAAGGCACAAACACTGTGGAAGTTGTTTCTGAGCACTTGAAATAAGCAGGAACAGTGGAACCAGCTTCCATCTACATGGGCTTGATTCAATATGACCTTCAGGAACGGTGCCACAGTTCATTCAATTGAAGACCAGTGAAGCAAACTACAGGATCTGCAACTTTTCTCCAGGGGCACCAGGCTAATCTTGTTTTCTGACAGCCTGGAAACAGCTCTGCCGGAGGATTCAGTGTTGTCCTGTCCTCCTGTTTCTTTTTAGCACTCTTTTCTGTCATCACCATGAAGAGAAGCATTCCTGCTATCACTTGGCTGATACAACAGCAAAGTCAGCAGCAGTAAGTTGGGAGCCAAGTGACAAACAAGCAACCTTTCCAGCTAGAACAGAAGGTACACTCTATGCTCTCAGAAATCAAGCTCTTCAATAAAAAAAGAGGCAGGGGAGAAAAACCCCAAACATTTACCACAGAAAGCAACATTTAAACAGCCATGATACTGTAGGAAAGGTGTCAGAGCTTGAAGGGCTATTACCTCATTCATGTCAGCAAAAGCAAATATGCAAGGAAATGAGTAGACTCTGGAAGAGAAGCAGACTTCACATGATATATTCAACATTAAAATATGACTTCAATTATTTTACTTTTAAGAAGATAAGTAACAAATTTTATTGTTCAAAGAATAATTTAAAATTTTCTAGAATTAAGCTTGGATAAGCTAGAAACAATATTTTAGTACTGATGCGTTACCTTCATTGATTTTACTTTCAAAAAAATCACCATAAAAATGCATAAAATTTCCTTTTTAAAAACAATTTCATCTTCACATGCAATGTAAAATTTTTTTTAATATAAGCCAGCCCATTTTACAATTCTATTTATTCTCCTCTGCAGTAATCATGTGTACCAATTTCTTCTGTTGGTTCCCAGCTTACCTTCTTTCATCTCCAAGCCTTTCATTTAGTAGGTTAAGAAATTTTCTACAGTCCTTCAAGACAAATGACACATTATTTTAAAATGCAGGCTACTTTTCCTTTGCAAATTGTTATTCTATTTTGTCAAATAACTGTTTGCTGTGTAACCTCTACTGTCTAGATGAAAGTTTTAAACTGGTCAGTGAGACAACAAAGACCACTGGGAAGAAACACTCAACTTACTACAAAAGGTTGGACCCAGCTTAAGACCAGTAAGAATTCAAATATAAACTCCACAAATTAACTTTTTTATGCATTACTTATATTTTTTTTATTTTGCTTTTTTATAGGTAAAATAATTTAGAAGCTTAGGAGCTATTTTACTAATGTGTGGTAATAATTTATAAATAATAACAATATAACATTAATATAATATTATAGTTATAATATTAATTATAATATTGTAATTGTAATATTGTATGTAATAATATTAAAATAAATTAGTAATATTTTAATATTAATTAATAGGGGGGAAATTAAAATATGCCCTCCACAAATAACTGTATTTATAAAATCAGTTTTGTAGGAACTTCTTGCAAGGACACCCTGGCTTAACTCAACCAAAACTAGCCCCTATACAGACTTGTCAAGTATGTTGTTTTCAAAATAAGGACCCTCACCGTCTCAAATTCTCGATCCTTGATCTCTTTGAAAGCTTCAGCGAGATAGTTATCTTCAAACCAGTGGTGAACAAGGTCATCCCTCCATTTTTTTATCATTAACCTACAAAGTGCTTCTGAAAGGGCAACCTGAAGGTCATAATCTGCCAGGTAAACACAAGCACAGGATAAATATCATCTCTGCAGTATAACAGACGATTATAGCATTGCTACTCCTGCAATTTTATACACACGGTCACATCCTTCCTCTAGCCTCAGTTTCCCCTAGGAGAACAGGGGAGGGCAAGAGCCAAGTGTTGGCTCAGGCATCCTCAGCTCCCCCAGCTCAGCGAGATCGAGGTACAGAGCACTGCAAGCCATGACACACGTGAGCACACTGGGAGATGTGCTTGGGGTTCGGGAGGGGGATGAGAGTAGAGATTCATCACTGTCCCGCTAGGATCAGGACATGTTCCATATACCATGGCAATACTCTAAAAAGTTACTATCGGGAGAAGACAAAAGATATTTCACTCAAGAGGCCATTAACCTTGTTAACTAAATTTCAGCCACATCATAGCAGAGCAATTCAAATTTAATTTTTTTAAGAATAGCAACCAGCATATTCTGTAAACACATACATAAGGCTGATCTAATTACTTTTCTACATAAATCAGTTTAGCTTGTCTGATTAGTCAATATGCATCACCAATACCAACCAGAAAGCGCTAATGCATTGCTGCTGGTAACTTTTTTATTTTTTGTTAGAGCACATCTGACTTTCCTCCCTAAAATCAACTCTTAGCAAGGAAATGTAATTTAAATTATAATTAATCTATAATAAATAAGCAGATGAGGTAAAGCTGGAGAAATTCTTACCACCAACCTCCAGTATAGTTTTTGCCAGATCTTTCCTGAAACAACAAAATGCCACAAGTTAAAATGGAAATAAGTGTCTCCTAATGCAGAGAAGCAGGAATGTAGGTACAGAAACTGGAGGGAAAACCACTTACGTGAGTGAGCACATCTCCTCAGAGAGAGGGAACTTCTTTCTCTCTTCCCGTGGGACACTGTCAAGTATAGAGTTGAGGGTCCTCAAGGCCTTCCCCCCCACAAGAGAAGGGGTATAAAATTAAGGGAAACAACATTGTTTCACATCTTTTATCTAATTACACAAAATTTCACACAAACGTATCCAGTTTTCTCGTCCTAGGAAGAATCTTACCTCCAGATGCAGAGCGCAGCAAATACTTGCTTCTGCCACTAGGCGCCCTAGTTCAGGCAAAAATAAATTCACTAGCTCTTTCTTCCCTAGAAAAAATAATTTGAAAGGTACAGCTAGAAATGTGCTGGTGTCCATATAAAAATAGTTGGAGCAACTACAGTTGTGTTGAAGGAATAAAAACATCCCGGCTGTAAGTTCATTTTAAGACAAAGCTTCCAACCATCTTATCCTAGACAGAAAGAGGAACTGGTAACTTCTAGCTAAAAAAACACCAGTGCCCCAGCTACACTAACTTCTGACCTGGGTAACTAAAGAGGCACAGGAAGGGGAAGATAATTACTAGCCACAAGAGAAAACCTAAATATACATGTTTTGTTCAAGTCACCAGGGCAAACCAATAAAGTATTAAACAGAAGATGCTTGTGCCACTCTGCTCCCACTAGAATAAGGTGCAAGGACAAATAAGCACACATTACCTGCCCCACAGTGCAATGCTTCATTTTTACATGGATTGTAAGCCTGGATGTATGGTCACACAGATGTTTTCTGAAAGCACCTGCTCCCCCCCTGCCCTAATGTAAAGCCAGCTGCAGCCACAGAACAAAATTTTTCTGCTGAAATGAATGACAGACATCTCTCTGTGGAGTTCAGAAGGCTGAAGGAGTTACCATGGTATTCTGTGGAGATGGTTGCCTTCAGCAAGGGACTGACATCTGATGCCAGAACAGACTGTCTAGCCTGAACCCCTTTCAGAAACCACTCACTCTGATCAAGTGAAATGCTTGATGCTGACCATTTAAACAAGATACCAGAGGATAGACCTTTTTTGGGAAAAAAAATATACAGCATGTATAAAGCAAGAAAACAAAGAGAAACAGAAAAAGGTTTTGTGCTCCAATATAAATGTTAATGAAAATTAACTGACAAGAAATCAACTGGAGAATTAAAAAAAGAAAAAAAAAAAAAAAAAAAATTGCAGAGAGGAAGCAGGAAGCTGAAGAAAAAAAAAAAGAAAGGGGGCAAAGTTCAAGCAGAATTAAGAAATATACTCCTAAGATTAAGATTCAGAATATTGAGGAATGGGAGGCAAAAAGATAAAAAAAACACTGACCTTCATTACTGCATTTGCAAATCACCTGATGGAAAGAGCAAAAGAAGCCTTCATTAACACACCACCAGCCAACAACAGCAGTACACAAAGTGCCAAGCTGTTTAGAGCACACCTTCCTCACCCCCCAACTCTGAGATGCTAAATAACATAGAACAGTAGCATACCCACATCAGAAAAAGCCACCTGATCCAGGTATGTCACATATGGTCACCCTGATCATACAGGCTGGCAATGTGCAGGGAGGGTAAAGGTGGCCAAGCACCCACTTCCCCCAGGGATTTCAGCAGCACCTGAGAGCACAGTGCCTACAGGTTCCCTGGAAAACCCACATCATGACATCGTTCTCTTATTTTTGTTGTACATGTGGGCCTGCGTAAAAGCACATTTTATCTTTATAAAGATAAATATATATTTATATAAAGAACCTTAAATCACTATAGTGCTAGATATTACTTTGTGGATCTGAAGGCTGTTAAAGTCTCCTGAGGAAAATTAAAGATAAAAACTTTAAAAATTAAAAACAGTTCCACAACACAAAATACTTCTTCCTCCACAGTGAAAGCCTGTGGAAGAAACGTAGCAGAAAGACAAATAAATTAAGTTTTTGCGAAAATAAATAATTTTATTTAAATACAAAATAAATATTAATATATTTATATTAATTTAAATTATATAACTATATTAACATATTTAATAATTGAAATATAATATAAATATTTATATTATAATTAAATATAATCTTATGTGATTTAATATAACATACATATTATATCTAAATTATATATATAATTTAATATATCTTATAATTTCAAAATGGTGAGTAGAGAAAGAAGGAAGTTTAATTTTTCTCAAATATCTTTTAGCAGAACTCCTGAAGAGAGCCATAAGTATTGATATGAATTCTGATGCACAAAGTGACACAATTCCAGTAAGCTACAGACAAGAAAATTGGGAGCAACAGCTTGGGGGAAAAAAGCTAAAAAGCCTTCTTCCTATTACAAATGTTACATCACTAGGCCTCTAAACACCATTAAAGTCCTTAAATATTTAAAGTTGAAACCTAAATCAAAGTTGCAATCAAGTTAGACCATTCTTTAGAATTGGATCATCTGTTTCAAACAGATTAGGAACAAATTACCAGGGCCATCTTAGCAAACACTTTTGCACATCAAGTGCAACTCAGTGTCCATAAGTTGCGGGGTCTAAGGAGAGCGTCAGCTCTCAAACTTTTATTTACAAAATGTATCAGAATTTCTTGCAATTTTTTCTACTAAAAGAAATACTTCAAGTTAGAAAATGAGAAAGTACTTCTCCCAAGTGTGTCAAATCTCAGCCAGACCCCAGCCTGGAGCACACTCCCAGACACCACCCAGCCCCACCACCTAGGCTGCATCCCAGACTCAGCCCTAGGGCACCACGTCCATACAATTATTTATTTTCTAACAGGAAACTATTGGTGAACAATAGCCATCTTATCCAATCAAACCAACCCTTCTGTCCCCTTAAATGCATAAACATACCAATGCACAATCAAAGAAGTCTTCAAGCAGTAACATCAAAGATTTATTCTCATTTGGGTCGATGATGGTCACAAATGTTCTTGCTCTTTCAAACCAAGATACCAGGTAAAAGTTAAAAGAATGAGTTAAAAACTGGGAAGAGGAGTTAATAATCCTTAAACTATATATGTCTGCGGGAAACCTTACAGAAATTTTTACTCTTTGAACTTCAGAGTCACATACTGTGCCAAAAACATGGCTTTAAGGAGTTCAAGTTTTGCTAGGAGGATGTGAAAAGTGCCATTTCCCCCTTCCCTCCCTAGCTCTCCTTTTATCCTCCTTTCTTGTCCAAGGCACCCACTTCCTGATGCTCAGACACAATGCATGCTGCTAGAGGCACCAAAACTCCTACAGACATTTCTAGAGGACATAAACTCACAGCAAAATACTGTAAAACTTTTTCAAGCTTTTTCAAGGTGAATATTTTGATACTTGATGGTTTTAAACATTGCATAATATCACACACAAATGGTGAACTATAAATCTATGCTCCACTGGAAACAGAGATCTCAGACTGGAAAAATTTTATTAATTTATCTCCATACAGGAATTCTGAGCAACTGTATCCCTGAAAAGCATAACTTCAGGACAGGAATACAACACTTTGGAGGAAGGACTCCTCAGTACCACTCTGCCAGCAAAGAGCATGTGTTAGCTGTTCCCTGGAAGCTGTGTTGGATCCAGGTGTTACTCATCTTCAGTGCAATTGCATTTCTGCTACTACAATGATTACCAGCTGAAATCAATATAGTGCCAGAAGATAAAACACAATTGCAGTTTAAATGCATCTGGTTTGCTACATATCTAGAGAGGGACCTTCAAAAAGAATATCTCAGTTTTTAAAAATACAAAAGCACAAATTACTCATCAACTCTATTACTAAAACTGTATTTTGCTGGAGCATTTAAAATGCATTTAGAAAGTCTATACGATTTCACTAATGGAACTCATAGCAACCTATCCTCTCCTTACATTATCAGCTTTAAAAAACCCCAAAACCCAGCCCTTTAAATCAGGTAATAAGTAGAGCCATAAAATTGGCTGCTACACCAAAAATCAACAAAAGAGAGCAAGCATTTTTCCCCCCACTCAGTTCATGCAATACACTAGAAAAAATATTTTGTTTCTGTGCGGCTAACAAGCCATCCTCTAGTTTTCACTTCCTTGGAGTTCTTTTTCCTAAAGAACCTTATATCACATTAGTAACTTGTGTATAGTATTATACTCATCTTTGCCACCAGTCCTTGCTCAATGAATAAGCTCTTCCCTTCTTGAAAATCACTTTTAAGGTAGAGCTGAATACATTTCAGCAGCAGAGAAACATTCTCAAATTCATTCTTGTCCAGCTCCTACAAAAACACAGAGCGCTGTGCATCAGTAGTCTGCTATCCTCTGAGCTGGGTGTTAGGATAGTTGAGATTATTTATGGTACTTGCCTTTCTCAGTGCTTTGTCCAGCTGGTTAAAGAGAGATTCACTGTATTTCTGGGGAGGCTCTACTTCCTTCTCTTGAATCAGTTCATGTATTTTTTGAAACCCCTTCCCTTTAAAGGCATCAGTGAGCAGTGATTCAATCTATAGACGCAGGAGAAGGAAATAATTAGCAAATAAAATAAGCAGGCATTGAACTTGTAGCAGCAGTAATTATGATAAAATACTTACAATGCTATTTTTAAAGTTGTAAGTTTCTGTTTATTTGTCTTACACTGTTTGTTTCTCTACTTTCATTCTACTGCTACGTTTGAAGTAAAATATCAGTCTTAATGTCCAAAAGAGACAGAACCCTTGAAACTGAGCAACCTTAAAAGATACCAGGTAAGGAAAACAGGCAATTTAGTATACCCAGTTTTCAAGTCCCACAACTATTACAATAAATTTTTTTCCCCACTTACTAAAGAAAAAAAATTAAGAGGACTGCTGCACTTCCCACATTAAGTAAAACTACTAAAAGTTTTGGGTCATGTCATATCCAGTTAAGAAATGCACCTAAATAAAATAAATAAATATAACAATCTGTAAGATTACGATAAAATTACTAAAAGTTTGGGGTCATGCCATATCCGGTTAAGAAATGAATCTTTAAAATATATATATACATATATATAAATAATAATATGTAAAATGAAGATAAGGATGCATTTAAAAGATCCTTACATAGTCTTCTGCTCTATTGCCTCTCACATGTCTACTTCGTTCTTCACTTTTTTGTTCCTTTAAAAATATAAGGAAGAGAAAAACACAGAGAAAAAGATTTTTTCTCTCCATCCCCTCCAAAAAAAAGAAAATCCCACCAACCAAAACAAACCCCAACACTTTTTCTGCCCCAAAGCTGAAGAGCACTTACTCATCCCCTCTCTCCCAAAAGGCTGCTTTTCCTTCCTTATTACCTAAGCCTCAAAGACCCCCCCCGCCTGCCAAGGCGAGGTTTCTGGCAGCCCGGGGAGTGCCCGGGTGTTCCCCGGAGGGAGCACGGAGTGTTCCCCTCTGGGTGGCGGCTGCCGGCTCCCGGCCGCGGGGAGCGCCGCTCACCTGGGCCATGCTGCGGGGGCTGCTTCGCACCCTCCCGCCACCCGCTGCTCAGCACACCCGCGTTTAGGGAGAAGGGAGACCCTCGCCGGCCTTTCTCACAGCTCCGAGCACCCTCTTCAGCAAGTCCTCGCTCTGTACATCAGGAGCGGTGGGGGAAAAGGGGGAAAAAAGGCGCCCGGTTCGCCCCCGCGCTAAAAAGCCGCAGCTGTGTGGCTCCTGGGACCGGCCCCAGCACCCGGGCACCGGCGATACAGCACTGGCAGACCCCCGGCCGAGCCCAGGCGGGCAAAAGAGGAGCCCAGAGACCCCCTGAGCGCTGCTCTCAGCCGAGTAGTGCCACAGCAGGCGTGTGCTGCTGCCGAGTGGGCTTTATTGTGCTCAGCTGAGAGTAAAGTCCAGTAAATTTTGGACCAGAGAGGATGGAAAGGAATGAGAAAATCATTCCGGACAGGTGGGATCGTTTAAAGGGTAATAGCAGCGCTCGGTCTCTGCTGTCGTGGATAATTTTTTTCTTTCTGTTTTCCGCACCAAAACTCAATCTCCCTCCTTCCTTCCCACACCACCACCTCCCCCCTCCAAAAAAAACCCCAAACAATAATCACGAAAAACAAAACAACCAACCAAAAAACTTCAGACCCCATCGGCTATTTCTTTCGAAAAGAAAAAGGTAACAAAAAACCTGTGACTGTTCAATAAGTTAAAATGTGCCTATCAATACAGTAGCACCAAAATCAACTTTGCGTTTTAAACCAGGTGGCTATAGAGCACAGCGCGAAGGGGAAACCTGCCAAATAACTCCGATTTCGTTTACGTCCAAAGAGCAGGTTATTCAGCACCTTTGCCTCCCTCCAGAGGCTTTACAAGCTGCGGGCAGCTCCGAGCCACGCTCAATATCCAAGATCAGGGGCATCGCGGTGGGGCAGAGACGGGTCCCCCAGGTCCCCATCACCCCGGCCGCCCGCGGGAGCGAGCGGCGGAGCCCCGCGGCTGCCGGGTTAGACTTCCAAACCCTGCTTAAATTTGCCGAGGTCACGGCCCCCAGTGCTGGGGGATGGATTGGTGCACAACCCCTCTGTCTATCCCCCATCACACAACTTCAGGTGAAGGTAGCGGAACCCCCCTGTGGAGGGGGAGCTCAGCTCCTGCCCACCCAGGGGCCGCGGTGGGGTTCGGTGATTGTGCCGCTGTTCCGCCTGCGGGGCCGGCTGAGGGCTCCCCCGCACACACCTCGGCGACGCCCCGACGGCATAAAAAACTGGGATCGGCACCCACGGGCAGTCTGTGCCATGAAGCTCACCTGGGACATCAACGACCCCAAGCTGCCGCAGGTAACTCACGGGTGGGAGGTATTGGGGAGAGTCTCGGTGCAGCTCTAACGCAGAGCTGGGCAACAGCGGAACTTGACTCTAAGCAAAGCTTTGTTTTACTTCTGCTTTATTTCTCTTGTGTCTTTTCACTTTTTTGTTTTGTTTTGTGGTCTTTATAAAACAACTTGTAATAAAAGTATGGATTTGATACACAGCTTTGCCTAGCTGAATATGAGCTCCTAAAACTACCTGTGACTCCATTTAGACAGTTACCTTTTTCCCCTTCTCCCTCTTGTTCAAGAAATGCTGACTAGAAGCTTGAATTGTCTGTTTACTACTATGATCCAAGTTATCTAATTATTTCTTTGTTTTATTGATGCAACACATCACACAATTTAATGTCAATGAGCACTCCGCTTTTGTCTAGTTGTGAGTTTCAAAGGTGTTTTTTAATTTGCAACTTTTTTGATCTTAGAGTTTATTTTTACAGAGCCCATGCTATTATAGAATGTCTTAATGCTGTAAATGCTGGTAGTTTACTTCTGTTTACTGGGGTTGCTCTCACATGTGGTACATACATATGTCACATATGCTTTGCATTGTAAATATTTGCAGTTTAAAATCTTAGCTCTTCTTTCATGGTTCTGATAATTACATTTTAGTAAGGAACTCCAGAAAGGCAGTGAAATCCCAAACTGAAGTGCTCTTTCTTTGCACCACCATACATATATTGGAAGTGCATTTGCAATGACAAATCTTTTTACCTCTATTTTTTGGGAAAAGCCTTATTCAAATCATATTAGATGCACTTCAAGAAAACATTCCATAGTTAAACTTGTAGTTTCCTGCCTGCAGGTGCATGGTCCCACAACAAGGAGAACTTAATAGAAATCATGATCAGGGTGGCTTGTGTCTTGCCTGGGCACACAGATAGACTAGTCAGTAAATTCTGGAAGTTGGGCTGATGTCTTATAGCTGTAAGTATAAGACATCAGCCCAACTTATATATGTAACTTCGCTGTAAAAGTCATATGTATCGACAGACTGTGCTACATGCAAAAAAAGGAAAGGATCCTGACTTTCTTTTCATATATGGAATCTCTGACTTCCCCGGCCCCTTTAGAGACCAGATCTGAGCAAGCTATTCCTTCAATATTTCTTTTTCTGCTGCTTGGCTGGTGATAGAAAAAGCACTTTTCCCTGCTATGTGCTTTATAACAAGATAAAAATATCAGTTTGTAATATACTAATAACGTTCTCTTGCTCTTCTCCTTGCTGCCTCGCCCTCCCACCCCACCCACGCTGCTGCAGGAGCCCAAGCACTTCGACGCCTTCCAGGAATGGCCCGATGGCTACGTGCGGCTCATCTACTCGAGCGAGGAGAAGAACGCGCAGCGGCACCTCAGCGGCTGGGCCATGCGCAACACCAACAACCACAACTGCCACATCCTCAAGAAGTCCTGCCTGGGAGTGGTGGTGTGCGCCCGGAGCTGCGCTCTGCCCGGCGGGGCCAGGCTGCAGCTCCGCCCCGCCATATGCGACAAGGCTCGGCAGAAGCAGCAAAGTGAGAGGCGCCCGGAGAGAGCTGCGATGCACAAGGGACCCCGTTTCTTTTATCTGGGCTTGGTTTCCAAACTGGAGTCACTTTTACTTGCGAGCAGACTAAGGCATAATGCCAACGACTGGTTAATTCCAAATTTCATCAATGTCTGCTTGCAAATATTTAAGGGGATAGGGATTGAAATCCTTTAAATTATTACTTTGTAACTAGTGGGCAGTTCTAGCTCGTATCATGTACCTATGCTTGGTAGTCTATGTTGTATTTCCTTGGACAATACATTTTAATCTGAATTTTGGAGAAGTCTGACCGTGCTGCTCTTGAGCTGTGCTTACTCTCGGGCAGCATCCTTGTCCTTAACCAATCTCTTCAGCACTTTCTGTCTGTTCACAGAGAAAGCCTGCCCCAACTGTAACTCTGCCCTCGAGTTGATTCCTTGCCGAGGACACAGTGGCTATCCGGTCACAAACTTCTGGAGGCTTGATGGCAAAGCAATATTTTTCCAGGTAGAAAGCAGCTGTATGTATTTGTGCACACTATATAATTACACCTGTAAATAAGATAATACCTGTAAAGAGAGAGATTTCTTCTTCCTCCCCCCCTTTTTTAGGTAACAGACCATTATGAACATTATGAAGTCCATGTCTGAATTCCTCTTTAGTATGAACATAATAAGAACAAATAAAACAATAATGCTTGGATGTCTCTTTAAAAGCAGTACTTATGTGTTGGTAATATTCAGTTTTAACCACAATAATGTGGTTAATCATTGATGGCTAAAATTCTCCTGTTTACAGAATACAAATACGAACAAAAGTTGTCTTGTACTCTGGTGCATATGGCAACTGGATCTCTCCAATATTTATTTCCAGTTATTTATTTTCTATTAAAATAAATATGAAAAAAAAAGCATGACTTAATTTAAAGCATGAAAATTCTACTGCATGTAAAACTAGCCTTTGAATTTTGAAGGATTTAAAATCTTGACAGGAAAAAGAAGAATCTTAGCTGAAATTTGAAATTTCATTTTGATTTTTTTTTAACAACATTGGAACAAAAAGTAAACAAAAAGTTCCTATTCTATGAGATCACATTTTCTCTTGGATATATTTTTTCCCATGACTCACAAACTGAATTCTGTTCTCCACTCAGTAAATGGAAAAAAAACTGGCCATATTCTCAGATTCCCTCCTATATTATTCTTATTCAAATGTTCTCTTACAGACATGCAAAACTGGAAGATTTTACTATCAAAAAAAAGTTGATTAATAATCCTTGCTTAGAAGTTAATTTCTGCTTGAGACAGTGTTTTAAAAGCAATTTTTAAGCTTCCTACTGTGTATTAGGGACTGTATGTAGATCTGTTCAGGCAAATGAGTACGGAAATGTAGTGTCCACGACTTCATCATATACCAGTGTAACTTCAGTTAGGTAGATCTGCATACCCACAAATGTTTCAACAGCAGAGCATCTTCAGATGATTTTCCAGGATATAATTTTCAGTCCTGTTCAAGAAGGTGTATTGCTTGAAGAGAATATTTATCATCTTGTAGCATGAAACCTCTTTAAAGTCTATTTATTCTACTTATATACAGGCTTTTAAAGCAGAACTGAGATACTGGACTGCAGAAAACCAACCAAATGAAATTTATTTTTTTTTTTCCTCCTTGGTTCTAATTCTGAATGTCACAAACTTAGATAGCACTTTTGCTCCTTCATCAGCTCAGCAGTCCTTACTGACTTCTCACTTCTTCCTTCTATCTACATCCAAATCATGATTTATTCTATTTATTTTCACAATGAATTTGTCCTTGTTTAGTTTCTCCTTTCTTTTTTCTTGTGCCAAACCACAGACTATGCTCTGACTACCTCTCATACTACTCAGAGCCTTTTCTCTTAGCTTAGCCCTTTCAAGGTTCACATCTAATTCTCAGTTTATCCTAATTTAGGCTAAAGGAGTCCATGACCACCCCCGGCCAGAGAGTAAACTGGAGGCAGAGGCAAGAAGAAGTGCAATTAAGAAGCAAATGTCCTCTTGCCACCACTCCCAGAAAAAGAGATCTCTAAACTCAGAGGTAAATCAAAGTCATCAGTGAAATAAAAAGGTGACATAAATTACTAACGTCAATTAAAAAGGTGTGACAAGCATGTACTGGGGATCCCAGGGCAAAACAAACCTTTACACCATGCTACATCTGTTAATTTGGGGCTGAAACTAGCAACAGCACAAGTATTGAGACATATGTGTTTGGGCACTATTGATTCCTGTATCTTAAAAATCTACTTCTCCTTGTCAGGCAGGAAGGTACCACGACAGCAGTGGTTACACCAATAACCTACAGAATTTTCACTGCATGGATGGCCCAGAACGAGTCAGTATCTTCACAGACACCAATTTTTCAATTCCAGCCCAGTCCTACCCTTCTCTGCAGAGCGCAGACCTCTACAAGGCACCTTATGACTCAGCCAGCTTCCAAGAGGACCAGCTATCGCCATACCCTAAATGCCCAAATCCAAGGATCTACATGCCCAGGCCGTGCAATTATGAGTTTGGAGTTCCTACCTTTATAAGCTCAAGTCCTTACCCACCATTTTACAAAGATCTGACCAGTCCAGCCATTGATGCAGACCCCCTCAGTCTGAACGGGCCTCACTACAACGCCGCGACCACCCAGGATAAGAGCTTTGATAACCCTGGCAGACATTACGGACTGAAACCAGCATGGGGGAAAACCGGCAGCGGAGACCGGAGTGAGTACGGGCAGATGCCAACAAGTGCTCCCCACCCTTACTACACTGGGGACTATCCCTGCAGGTACAGTGCCAGCCCCGCTCCCATGGCCCCGCCGCTGCAGACGGTCATCACCACCACCACCAAGGTGTCCTACCAGGCCTACAAGCCACCCACGCTGAAATACAGCGACAACCTCTGCGATATGAAAAACCTCCAGAGCTACACCCAAGTGGCTGAAAATGTCTCGGGTGCCATCTATTCAGGGGTGAAGATTCAGGAAGACTTTGGGATGATAAAGTCAGCGTTGCTCTACCAGCATGACTCCATCCCTACGAAATCCAAACCGGCTGAGAGCATGGAGAGCTATCGGTATGGGCTCCCTCTGGGGAACAGCTTTGCTGAGCATGAAGGCCAGGCCCTAAGGTTTGAGAGTGCTGAATACTGACAAAACAGTGCCTAAATAACAAATACCTTCAGATGGTATAACAGATTATTGTGCTAAACCAGGTGGTTTGGGATCTGAGGAGATGTAAGGAAGCAGAACATCAAGACAGCTTTTTTCCCGAAAGCATTTTTCTGGAGCGGTGTGCTGAGTGAATTATATTTTGCTATCTAATTTCAAAGAAGCCCCACACAATCTCTAAAATGGCACAAGGAACTGAGCCCAAAACACTCCTGGAGAAGGTAATATGGAGGCACAGCTCCTCTGGAAGTCAACAGCCTCCTCTGACAGCAAATGCAATCCACATACAGCTACAACTCCTGCCAGATGCCTTAAGCTTTGAGAGGAAATACTCCATCTGTAAGAAAGAAAAGACTAACCAGGTAATGGAAAAAAAAGTAGGAAGGTAACTATAGATGATAGTCAACTGAAGGAAATGGCAGGGAAAGAAAGAAATAAAAGAAATGTGAAAGGGAAACAATTTGCAGAAATAATTCACCTGAATGGTCCGTCCACCTGCCATGATCCTTGTGATGAATGGAAAGATCAGCCAAGTTTCTCTGAAATGAGAAATGAAAAACCTGAGACATAAGAAATGAAACATGCTAAATTCATGTTGCTTTTTGATCCCCTGTATCAAGGGTAGAGACTACCCAGTCTTTCTATGTAAGAAGGAGAGCCCAGTGCAGCTGCACCAGGAACTGATGCCCTCTCACACTCAGCCTGGAGGCAGGAAGGCTCAGGTAGCCCTCACCAAGCCTGCTCAGCATCTCATGGCTGCCAGAGTTAACTTATGTGGTCCTGAAAACCATTTACAGTGAAACTGGTTTTTGCTTAGAGGGGCCTCTGCAAGCTGGTCAGACCAATTAGTTATTGGTGCAGAATTGTCTTTAACCATGGATACAACTCATCCTGCCTAAGGGTGCAACATCCCAGCTGCTTAGTACAGGTCAGTGTCGAATGAACCTTTCCTGGCTGCCTCTCTGCACTCCATCTCCATCAGGTCCTTCTCCTGAGGGACTTCTAGTCATTTTTCTCTCTGTAATCATAGCTTCCCATGACAGTACTGCTTTGGAAATTAAACAACCAGCCAACAGAGAGGTTAGAAAGTAAGATCTCCAAACAGAGACAAGCAAAGAAAACATAAGGAAATTAATTCCAAAATTCATCCCTAAACCGACTAATTCTTAGTTAAAGTGGAAAGAAGAGAAAACAGAGCAGTACTGGTTTAAAACCAAAGATACTTTGAAAGCTGCCTTGTATAAGGCAATAGAACCCTTCACCCAAAATATGTGTGCCAAGCAAGGGAGCTAAGTAGACACGGGAAATTGATCAGGGTCAAAAAATTAAGTTAGCAAGTATCTTAAACTTCTTGAACACTTTTTTTTTTCCTCTCTCTCATGTATATTTTTGCTGTGTTTTGAGAAGCAGCATACTACTGTAGTATTTCAATAAATGTGAAATCAGAGTAAAAAGCAAGGCACCACATAAAGTAATGTGAATAGTTGGCTAGTTAGAATTATAAGGTTCTGTGCACTGAAGTCATCATTAATCTGGTAAACAAACTGTATTTTCAAAGCATACCACACAAATATCTGAGGTTAAAAAATAGTTATTTCTGATGTAGTATATTTTCTTTCTTTTTATATTTTTATGAAAAACATGTTCAGTCTGAGATGTGAAAATCAGTCCCACAGAAATTTAGTCAATAGTATCCTGTTTCAGCCATGAATTGTTCAGTATTTTAAAAATTCAAGCCAGACAAAGATAGAATTCACAAAAAGACTAAATTAATACACCTGGAGCAAGCTTATCTTGTCTTTTAGCTCTAGTGTACTTGCTGTATATCTCTCTTGGCTTTTGTTAAACTCTTATGGCAATTCTTCTACCAAGTATTTTAAATTACTGATAGGAAGGGATTCAAGTGAACAACATCAATTTGATAATTAGCCTACATACTGACTTTTAAAAGAGAGAAAAAAAAAAAAAAAAAGGTGATTTGTGAATTATTAGCCAGAAAGACTGATGCAAAATTTTAGAGTTTAGGAATGTATAACACTGAGCCTGTTTACAGAACTGGGATTTCTCAGCTGTATGCCAAGTCATATTGAGGCACTTGACATGTAGAATGAAAATCAAGGCTTATAGCCTTATAAGTTTAAAGGAGGGAAAGAAGAGTATAAGAGGGGAGTAAGCCCAAAAAAATGACTAAAAAAGCTGGAAAGATTCACTGCAGATGGAAAAATCAAGGTAAATATTAAAGCTGTAAATTTCTCTATTTTATAGGGATTTTAGAGGAGTTAGCCAACCACAACCCAAGCACAAGCTACTAAAATAGTGCACACTATTAAAACAGACAAGCTGTGGGGGTTGCATGCGGTTTACATTACTGGTATAAAACCTGTCATTGTAGTTGTATGCTTAAATCATTATGCTATCCAATTAAACCGAGCCTTTAAAGCAGACATTTATACACCAGTAAAGAAAATGCAGCCAATTGTGTTAAGATGCTACTTTTAGGGTGTGGATTTATTTATAATAAATATGTATGACAGCGGTTTAAGCACAGCGGAAAGCTACACTGGTGATTACCTTGCTGCATCATCTGAGCAGTACAACAAATAAAACCACTCTAAAGGTTATTGCAGTCTTTCTTTACCTTGATTCCTCTCATGTACAATTGCCTGGGATGAGATTAGCTGTATGTTACCTCTTACAGATAAAAAATCAGATGGAAAAAGCATAGAGCTGTAAACAGTTTTTCTCTTCAAAATACATAAATGTAAAGGCAATGGGAGCTTCTGTAACATCAACAACAACAAAAAAAAATTAAATTGAAAGCCTCATTGTAGGTTTATACAGCTGCAGCATTGACTCTAAAAGCATGTTCCTGAGGCAAAGCAGCATCCTGAAGCAAGATGGTCCCTGAGTAAGCACCTTCTCTTCCATTAATTGTCCCTTTCAAGTATGGTTTCTGGTCCTGCATTGAGCACCTGAGAGGAGCCCTTAACCAGCCTGTACCCTATATTCTGACAGACATCTCCATCTAACAAACTCCAGCTGTTATGGCAAAATCACAGAAGGAGCAGAGGAGAAGGTGCTTTCAAATGTCAGTCTCCTGGGGCTCTGGCTTCAAATGGGTTACAAGGGCCCTACTGAGGTAAAGCACCATCTGTCCCCTTGCTGAGGATGCCCCTTGTACCAAAACAGCAGCCTTGCAATGGCAAAGGTTAAAAGCCCAAACGCTGAACGGATGCCTCCCAGAGACAAGAGGCCCAGGACAACGTATTTCAATTGTGTACCCGTGAAATGCAGCCATGTGTCACATGCCTGACAGATGCAAATACCTGTGGTATCACTTCATGGTCACATCTCTTCGTGGGGGGTGGACAGAGCCTAGCACACTGTCCTGCTCCATGATCACATGTCTCCACCCAGTCCTGCTAAAGACCTCCAGTGAGAGTCTGAGCAATTTACTTAGCCCTTGATCCTCTTCCAAAAGCAGGTTATCTGAGGGCATTTCAAATATGCTAAATGCTACAAAGTATACAGGAACTTGGCTGTTTGGGGCTTATTGAGTCCAAAGTAGTCATCTCTTCATTTGGGGGTACAAACTGTCACCTTAAAGACAGAGACAAACTTTTCTCTCAGTTCCGTAAGTAGAAACCACCAGTGCAACAGAATTGAATATGATCTGAGACTTTTTCCTTCCTGTGGATTTTCTGAGATTTCTTCTGGTTTCTTGGGGCTTTTCTTAGTGTCTTTTTGGGACAAAGCTATAGCTGAGACAGCTTTCACCAAAGTAGATTATGTTTCCTGAGAGACACCATTTAATAGGATGCACAACACAGCTCTAGGGGGTGCATTTAGGAAAGTTCATGTCATTCCCACCCTTATCAGTAGAAGTCACATGCAGACAAAAAGGAGAGAACTGAGGCATTTAGTGTTGGAATAGTTCCTCCCAACATATAGAGCAGAAAGTTAGTCCAGGCCTGTTAAAATCCTTCTGCCTTAAAAATAACAAGTGGTGCACAGCAGTTATTCATGCCTGGATTACTGCCCATGGTGATCTAGATGCCAAAAGTTAAATATCTGTCTGTCACTCACAAGCAAGGGGAAGGTGAACCAGATAGTGTTTACCTGAGATTGTGCAAAATGGAGAGTGCATTTCAACACAGCATCTCTCCAGAAAGGGTCCACATGAGACCCAAAGATCAGTGGGATGACACAGGTGCAAGAAAGTATCACAGGGAAACATTGCTTGTTTGGCTCAATCTTATTCAAACAAACAGAAAAATGAAGTTTACACAATCCCTATAAACTGCAACATGCATGCTGGCACTTGTGATGGTGTTTGGGAGAAGGCAGTTTCAGGTATTTTGGCTGGCACTTGAGCATAGCATCAACACCTTTAAGGATCACAACCAAAGGAGGTTCTTTCAACAGAAAATTACCAGTGGGTCTGCATGTATTGTTTTGTAAAAATAAGTAGGGAAGCAGGTGCATAAGGATGTTCTCTGAGGTGCTTTAGCAGGGCTCACAAACATCCTGGGTCTCTTTGTTCCATCCTGTTGCCTTTCCTTTAGTTTCCTGGTTCATAGCAAAAGCACAGGACAGCACCTCTCTCCTGTCTTTATGACAAAATGAAGTGTTAAGTGACTGGCTTGCAGTGCTTGTACTTCAACTCCACATCGTGTTGCAGCCTGGCTCAAACACTGGCAAGTCCTGTCTACGGCCTTTCTGTCATCACGTGTGTGAAATGCTGGGGACCATTGCAAAAAGTACTAATAATTGATAGACACAAGGTCCTGGTAACAGAATATAGACTTGAACATATATCTTGTGCAAAACTAATACAGAAATTATTTAAACATCAACCCCTTGCTTACGCCAGATCTGTTATAAGTGACTGCAATTAGACTGGAAATGTACCACAGGCAACAAGAGCATTTTATCTTGTTCAACAACATGGACAGTGGGATTGAATGCACTCTCAGCATGGTTGATGATGAAACCAAGATGTGTGGTGCAGTCAGCACGCTGGAGGGAAGGGATGGCATCCAGAAGGACCCAGGCAGGCTAGAGAGGTGGGATTGTGCAAACCTCATGGAGTTCAATAAGGCCAAGTGCAAGATCTTGCATGTGGATCAGGGCAATCCCAAGCACAAATGCAGGCTGGAGGAGAACAGACTGATAGCAGCTCTAAGAAGAAGGACTTGGGGATGTTTGTTGTGTGCCAGCAGCCAGAAAGCCAAACGTGTCCTGGGCTGCATCCAAAGCAGCGTGGCAACAGGCTGGGAGAGGTGATTCTGCCCCTCTGCCCCGCTTTGGTCAGACCCCACCTGCAGTGCTGAATCCAACTCTGGGTCCCCCAACATAAGAAGGACATGGACCTGTTGGAGCAAGGTCCAGATGAGACCACGAAGATACTCAGCGGGCTGGAGCACCCCTCCTATGAAGACAAGCTGAGAGAGCTGGGGTTGTTCACTCTGGAGAAAAAAGGGTTCTGGGCTGACCTTGTATCATCCTTCCAGTACCTAATGGGAGCCTGTAAGAGAGCAGGACTTTTTATATGGGCATGTAGGGATGGACATGTAGGACAAGGGGAATGGCTGTACACTGAGACAGGGTGGATTTAGATTAGATAGTAGGCAGAAATTCTTTACTGTGAGGGTGGTGAGGCTATAGAACAGGTTGTCTAGAAAAGCTGTGGATGCCCTGGAAGTGTTTAAGGCCAGGTTGGATCAGGGTCTGAGACATCTGGTCTAGTGGAAGGTGTCCCTGGCCATGGCAGGGAGGTTGGAATCAGATAGTTTTAAAGGTTCCTTCCAGCCCAAACCATTCTTATGAAATTGAGTGGCAGCACCAGAGGAGGGAGCTTATCACTGGGAAAGGAAATTTAGTCATGGCACATGGCTAAACTGTAGAGAGGGAAAATGACACAAGGGCAGAGAGGGGACATCAGGGTAGCTGCTGCATCATTTCTACTGACAATGGAGAGGTGTTTTCTCATATGTAAGGTAGGGATGTACCCATGTAATAGTGATCAAACATATTCTTAGAGGTCAATGCATGGTTAAATTATTTGCTACATACACTCAGCTCCTGCTGAATCTCTGCCTGAATTCTGCTGCGTGGGTTACGGTGCTTTCTTCCTTCTCACGTCCAAGTCTCACCTTTGAACTTTCTTTTACCTGGCAGTCACCTCTGATGTTTTATTTCAGTAAAGGAAACATGCATATTTGTTTCAGAAAATATAATGTTGTTTTCTTGTACTTTCATTTCAGCAAGCTATGTGCAAGTGGTCAAATCCTTTGAATTCCAGAAAACCGATTCCCATAGCCCCATGTTCCACCCAGTTGACTTGAGGCAGAATCAATTAATCTGTCAGCAGTTCTTAAACAATCACAAAGTTACCACACCAATTAATGAAGAACAGGGAGGGGAGAGGAAAAAAAAAGGTAAAATGAAGACAGCTTCCCATTTTTGCTCAGCAAGCCTGAGCTGCTGGCTTGGCAAAGCAGATAAGAATCTGAATTTCTAAAGCAATTTTCTGCCTTTCCCTCCATGGTGCTTCTAGTAGTTATGGTGTTGAAATGTTCACTTCCTTTTCTTGTCCCCCACTTTTTAAAAAATTAGCTTCAGCTAATGTTGAGAATTGAAGCTTAAAATGAGACTCCCCTGCCAAAAGCACCTCTGGATCAGACAATAAATATGCCCTTTTTATTAACTGTGCCTTCTGTACATCCTGGAGAAATGCAAGATTACAAAGGATTAAGGAGAAAGTTCATTATTATTTTTGTAACAGAAATACATATAATGTAGAAATTTAGAATAGACCACTCAAAGTTTCTCCCCTGCATCAGTATTAGCAACATGCATTTTTAGTAAATTGCTTACAATAAATATTTTTTTAAATGCTAAGGGAAAAAAAAACCCTCAGGTTTCACTGCAGCTGTGAATATTACAGGTGGGAATTTCTGTACAAATCCTAAGTACACTGTGGCTTAGCTGATAGCTTTATTTCATATGATCATAGAAATGGTCTGGATTGGAAGGGGACCTTGAAGATCACCTAGTCTTGAATATGGTCTAGTTCCAACCCCCTTGCCATGACCAGGGACACCTTCCACTAGACCAGGATGTGCAGAATCCCTTTCAACCTGGCATTGAACACCTCCAGGAATGGGGCATCCACAGCTTCCCTGGGTAACCTGTGCCTGTGCTTCACCACCACCACCACAGTAAAGATTTTTTCCCCTAATATCTAGTCTCTTTCAGTTTGAAGCCGTTATCCCTTTGTCCGTGCTCTTGTAAATAGACTCTATCCATCTTTCCTGAAAGCTCCCTTTAGGTACTGGAAAGCTACTCTAAGGTCAGCCTGGAGCCTTCTCTTCTCCAGGCTGAGCAGCTCCAACTCTCTCACAGCCTGTCTTCATAGGAGAGGTGCTCCAGCCCTCTGAGCACCACAGAGCACACAGCTCGGGACTGGCTCCAACACGTCCATGTCCTTCCTGTCCTGGGGACCCCAGAGCTGGATGCAGCACTGCAGGTGGGGCCTCACCAGAGCACCAAATATATACTCAATATATAATTACTATGGCAGCAATTATAATAAGGATTGTCGCGTATCATGGGGCCACCTTCAGGGAACCCGTGACGTGGCTGTGGTCGCCAGGCTCGGCTCCGGTTGCGCACCGCTCCCTTTCCAACAGGGTGGTGGCTCCGCTCCCCACAGCGCTGTTTATCCACCGCCTCCCAGCTCCTCCGCTCCACCTGCCATTCCCGGGCAGCCGTGCCCGGGCCGGGGGGGCGGTGCCGCCGCCGGGGCCCGCCTCAGCCCGCCCCAGCCGGGGCCCGGCCCCGCGCCCGTCGCCCCGGTGACGGGGCAGAGCGGCCCGGCCGAGGGAGGCGGCGGGCGGGCCGGGGGCTCGGCGGCACCGAGCTGGCTCCGCCCGCAGCGCTGCGGTGAGTGGGGGGCGGCAGCGGGACGGCGGCGAGTGCCCCTCGGGCGGGGCTGGAGAGCGCCCGTGCCCCGGGGGCTGGGCCTCTCGGGGTCCTCCCAGCGCGGAGGAGGTGCTGGTTTGGGCTGCCGCGGGAGCGCTCGGAGCTCCGTCCCTAGAGAGGAGGGCTGCTGCCGGCCCCGGCGTGCTTCGGGGGTCGCTAGCGGGGTGAACTCGCGTGTGTGGGGAGCTGCCCCGCTGCAGTGCTGGGCTTCGGGAGCGGCAGCGCCGCGTGGGTGCGGAGCCTGCGGGAACACGCACCCTGCCTGCTTTGGCTTCGGTAGCGTAGAGCCGGGCCTTGGCGGCCCGAGAGGTCCGCGGTTAATGAGAGGAGGTGAAGTTTTGTCTAGGAGAACCGGGGTGAAACTCGCAGGCCGGGCGGTGCCGAGTTTCACAGCTTGAGTGAGCGGCAGGAGCGCCGTGCTTCCCTTGGCGCTGTGTTAAGGAAGGTACCTGCGCACACTTGGGAGGCGACTGAATGTCACCAGCTGGAACTGAAATGGAAACAAGCATTTGTTTCCAGTCTCTAGGCTGAGAGGGGATCTCATTAGTGCGTATAGTTATCTCAGAGGCAGGTGCCAGGAGGATGGTGCCAGACTCTTTACAGTGGTACCCAGTGGCGGAATGAGGAGCGATGGCCATAAACATAAACATGAGAAGTTTCACTTCAACGTGAGGAAGAATTTCTTTACATTGAGGACGGCAGAGCACAGGAACAGGCTGACCAGGGAGGTCTCCCTCTCTGGAGATATTCCAAACCCACCTGGGTATGTTCCTGTGTCACCTGCTCTAGGTGACCCCGCCTTGACAGGAGGTTTGGATTAGATGATCTCCAGAGGTCCCTTCCAACCGTAACGATTCTGTGTTGTATTGAAACTTACAGTGGTGCAGATGCTGAAAGATGAGGGGTTCACTTTCCTTCTGGATGCTGCCCAAAACTGGGGACCTTAAGTTCCAGCAGCACCGAAATCATTGTTATCCTGAAACTTATTGTACTGCATTGTGGGAAGGGGTTTCCTGGGGATAGAAAGAGGTAGCCTTGCTGGCAATGTGGTAATCTGCTGAAAAAATTGGTGTGAATAATTTTGGTTTGAAACCAAAGCTGGTTTGGAACAAAACAGGGAAAAATACTTAGAGCAAATTGGAGCTATTGATTTGATAATGCCCCATTTTGAATGCCTGATACACACAAGTGGAACAATATATGAGATTTTAAAGGGCCTTAAAAAAATAATTTAAGGCAGTCTATTCCAAAGCATCAGTATTTGTCGTCAATGTTATTGACTTCTTTCTTGCAGCCGAGTGTCATGCTTTTAAATGACTGCTGGTCTTCGATTAGAGTAATGGATTTGAGGTTAATCTCAAGAACTGGATCCACCTGTCATGGGACATGATTACTGGCAGCTTTAGTAATATACAGTCACTACCACGAAGGTTCTTTATAGCAAAATCTGTTGTTTCGTGGTTGGATTTGGTGTTGGATTTGGTTTTGGTTTTTTAAAAATTTTAAAATCTCTATCAGCATACATTCTGTGCTGTGCAATACTGCCAGTTCTGATCACTGAGAACACTACTGTGCCACGCAAACAGTTCTGGTGATTTCATCAGTTATTGTAAACAGGTTGGTAAAATTTGGTTGTGAGTGTTTTGCTTCTCTGCATGGGAGGTCTTATTGGGTCATGTATCCTAGTTTATAGTTATTTGAGAGTAGTTTGTTTAGGATGCAGATGCAGAACTCTTGGTAAAGCCTAGTATATGTATATAAGAAATGTAGGTGATTTGCTGCTATTCATTACATTTTGAAATGTAATTCAGACTTCTAAAATAATATAAAACTGCTGCTAGTGCTTAAAATGCTAGTAATACAGTAAAAGCGATGTTTTGTTTCAATTCTCTAGTACTTGTTCAGATTCACTAAATTTACACAAATTATAGATTCTGTCAAGCTATTGTGTTTTGTCCTCTATTTGTCCCTGGCTTTAATCTTTCCTTAATACTGCGTAAAGAGATTATGTGCAGTATGTCATTAAGAGTATCGAGCAAGCTGTTGTTTAGACCAGCATTTCTCTCATCTGTTTGGTAGCTGTTATGACAATTTTACATTTTAGAGCTTTGCATCACTGAGGAAATAATATCATATAAGCATTATTATGGAAAAGGCCACTTCAAAGGTGTATTTTAACCAGAAAAGTGAGATTGGGCCCTTGCTTTTCCTCAGGTTGGTACAAAGGACAAAAAGGAACTGCAGATTTGAAAAAGAAAATACAGTTAGACCACTGAGGAAAAAATTGCACACCTGAGCTGGGTATGGGTAGTGTAAAGAACAAAGTACGCAGAAATCTTTTGTAGTGAAATGTGAATTTCTGGAGCATTTATGTTCTAATTATCGTGCTCTGTAATTCCAGTACATGTCAGTGTGGGGTAGGTGTGAAGGTGCACAGACATTGTTATTGGGGTACATGGTTTTCACACCTTGTTCTGTGCATTTCCATGGAGTGAATTTGACATTTCCACTTGATCATTGAAGGACTGCGTTGACTTTTCTGTACTTTACATGATCAGGTGGTTTTGTAGCCTAAAAATTAAAGTATACAGCAGAAAAGGAGTAAGGCAATAAAATATATTACAGAACAGACAAAATGAATAATTTGGTCTGTGATGTGCTGTATTACACAGAATTTCTGGAAGGAAATTTTATGTGAGGTTGTTTTGATTGCACATGCCAAAATATTAGAATTGGACAAAAGGAATAATTGTAAAAGGATATGATTAATATATACTCCAATGAGAATTGCTTGGAATGCTGATAGGATTTAGGGACCAAAATTAGAGGATTTAAAGGTCAAAACTTAAGGTTTGTGCCTAGATCTTTTTCTGTTTATTGCAAATACAAGTTTTCCTCATGTTGTTTTTGGTCCACTTCATTACAGAGCAAAAGGCTGAGCATGAAATTTATGCAAATTCTCCAACTTCTTAATGTAACTCTAGGAGTTCAAGCTAGGGCCATCTGTGGCAGATATTGCTGAATCCCTTAAAAAAAAAATGCCTTAAACAATGCAGGATGATATTTGTTGAAACAGAGAAACACAAGCACACAAAACTTGTTACATTTCACTTCACATGGTCTGCCTTTGTAAATCTATACACAAAATGCATACACATGCTGATGCTTTAGATGTGTTGCTGTATTTTAAAATGGGTGCAAGAATATCCTCAAGGTTTTTGTGTTGGTTTGTTTTTTTTAATTTATACATAGAGCTAACCATTGACAACTTGCAAGATATGTATGCAGAATGTATCTTAACTTGGAATAAACACACTTGATCATCTGCTTATTACCAGAGTCAGCAAATAGCCTTGTTGATTGTATTATTGATGGTATTAAAGACTAGAGTGCATGCAGGCATTTTGGGGAATATAATAAAGCTGAGCTCTGAGAAAAACAATTTGCTTAAATATATGAAAATCTAATCTAAAATCTAGTCATAACTTGAGGTGTCTATGTTACTTTTTGTTAAATCTGTTTTTTAGCTTTGTTCCAGAATATGCTATGAACTAGAAATCTTATTTCACTATAGCTGTGGTTTTAGGGGAGGGGAAGTGTAGATGGATGTGGAAAAAACCTTTTTTATAACTTTCCCTGTCAGAGTGAAGGTTGGCTGGTGCAAAGATTAGAAATTGAGACGTCCACTAGGCCACTTGCTACTGGCATCTTGACAGGTCATGTGAGATTCTTTCCTGGAAACAGAAGCAACAGGGAGTAACACTCTGTGTTATGACTTCTTTCAGGAAGCAGCATTTCAACTAAGAACAGCTTAGCATTAATTGGTCTAATGTCCAGGCAGCTGTTTCCTTTACACAGCAGGCAAGTCTGCTTGAGAATGTGTATTTCACACTCCTTGAAAAGCCAATTTTATTGTTATTTTGCCAGGCCTGTAAATCTCAAGCCTGAGTCTTGTTATCAGCTAAATCAGAGTTTCTTAATCTGTTTGAACAGACCAGACTGTAGCTAATTCTGGCATAAGGATGAGGACTAGAGAGTTGCATGCTGAGTTCTCCATCTCCTATAAAGGTAGACCGATGCTGTGTTCCCATTGATTTGAGTTTTATTTTGTATTTTCAGACAGCAGAGGCAAAAGATAGAGAATGCTATTTTTCAGTTAACATTCAGTGTTTGTTTGTGTATTAGTATTTGGGATATAGTAAATGTAAAAACGAGTATATATATATATAAAGTAAAAGTATATATATAGTAAAAGTAAAAACAAGTAAATGGTACAAAGAGAGGTTGTTAGGTTTTCCTAGTCCTGCATAAATAAGTGAGTGACTTTTGTGAGTTTGTATAAGTACTGGCCTTCATCTGAAGCCTTGGTGATTGATAGTATTGTGTATAATGGAAGCTGAGGTTCAGATTTAAACTTGGATTGGGATTCAAATTAATATTTGCATGGATTAAAATTTGGCAATTCGACATTATTCAATATGGATTCTTTTCCAAATGACAATTCAGATTTAATCTTCCATACCAGTGCATGTAAGCTCTATGCTTCTCTCTATAAGCCTTGTAAAACTAAATAATAAACTTAACTCTTCAGCCATTACTGTGCCTAAGAATTATGTGAACTTGAGAGCAGGATGTCCATGTACATTAATAGCAAACAGTTCATGTGGGTAAGAATGCACTGGTTATTTTGTTCCTCCACCTCCCTTCCTCAGTAACTATTTAGCATAGAAAGCCTGCTTGTATTACCAATCCAAAACACAATGTTCAGACCCTAAGTTTGCCACAGCACTCTGTGCAAAATTTGTGTCCTTATGTTTTCCAAAACTTCAGCTGTGCCTCTGTTATAGTTTAGGAAGCTGCTGCTGTCTGCAGATTCAGAGAAAGGGCTTCCCTCTTAATACACCAGCTTTAAAACCACTTTGCTGATTCTAAGATATTATGACAGTAGCCTTGACTCTCCAGTCTCTCTTTTCTCTAACCCTAATTGTATAGTAAGCACCTTCTGTGGTTTGAAAAATTTAAGGGTACTAACTACATCTAAGTCTATTTAATGAGCACATATGGCTCTGGAGGGTGTTATTGTTTGATAAAAATAATAGTGTCCCTTTCCTAAAGTACTGTAAAACTACTTAGTCTTTTTCTTGTTTGTTTGTTTTAAGGATCTGTATGAGAATGACCATGTTCTTCTGTCTCCCTTTCTTCGTAACTGGATCTCAAAGTAGCTATAGTTTGGAAGAGAGCAGTGGATATCCTGCTCAGTTATGAGAAACATTCACCAACATAAAACAGTCTGGAAGGAGATTTCTCTTAAGACAATCAAAGAACACAGAACCCTTTAATAAAACAGAAGACATTTAGCATTTTATAAGCTTTTGGCTGAGTAGAAAAAAAATGAATCGTTATACAATTATGAAACAACTGGGTGATGGCACCTATGGCAGCGTGTTGATGGGGAAGAGCAATGAGTCGGGAGAACTTGTGGCTATCAAAAGGTATGTAGCATCTCAGTTCAGTAAAGGTGCTTCCAAAATCTTAGATTTTTCACTTTTGACTTTATTGTTGTCTTCCATTTGTGTAGAATAGAAAAAAGTCCCTGTTTAAAAGGAAATTAGCATAACAAAATTATTTGCTTTAATTAAGGTGTTTAACAAGGTGATTGTGAGTCAGATTTCTGGTAACTGATAAATAGAGAGACATGTAAGTTTAATTTACTGATTTACATTGGCTTGTAAAATTGCATGCTGCTTTTGTTCATTTTGAACATTCTTCCTTCTGAAAATGTCACTATGCCAGCTCCAAAGGAGAAACAAAAGTGAATGCAATTAATTAGGGAGGTTATTTGTATGAATTGCAGGAATAGCAATCTTAACAGGTAGATTTGAAATTCCATCCCAGCTCCCCAAATATTTGTAAGTACTACACTAAGTTTCACGTGTTGCTACAGTGATAAATAACAGTAACAATCTAATCAGGTAAATAAAGGTTGTCTCTTTGGCTCTAATAAACTTATGTTCTGTGTAATCACGAGCATTGTCATACTTGCCTTAAAAGATGATTATGAAACAGGAAAAATTCTGCTCAAGGTGTAGGGAAGTTCCCCTTGTATTCCTAGAGAGCTGCAAGCAGGATATAAAGTGTAAGTTGAAATACCAGAAATTGTATCTTGCTCAGACTTGGTTCTCTCATTTATGGATTTACTGCAGTAAGATAATTGTAACATAATTGATTGACTTTTTCTTTAAGAATTTCTGAGTATTTCAGGTTCCACCATATCTTGCTGGTACTGTTACTGAAGTTAATAATAAACTAAGCTAAAGAAAGAATCTCCAATTGATTATTTTAATTATTTTTAGCAAAAGGAACAATATTTTGTGCAAAGTGGTTCATTCTTGTGATTTCAGGATTTGGAATTCTGTTGCATGATTTTTAAGTTTGGGAGTTGAGAGGGCACAGTTTTGCTTGAAGATACTTTTATTCTAAATTAAAATCTTGGGTTTAAATCTCTTCACTTTAAGTGCTAAAACTTTACCAAAACACAGCAATGACATTCACAATTTCATTCCAAGATCTGAGCAACATCAAGTGTCCACATTTGGATTTATGCAGGAATTAGAAATAAATGTGTTACACTGTTAGGTATAACAATTAGTTTAGAAGCTATGATGTTGCTTGAAAAAAATGTAACCTTTCTTTTTGAAATTAATATCTTGGAACAGATTTTTAAAATAACTGATCAAGTCAGATGTTTAATTATAACAGATATTTTGCAGATTTCAAAAAGTTAATTCTTTTTGTTTTCCTAGAATTTCCTAGAATAGGTTTCCAACCTCTTCATAAAGACGTGATTTTCCATGTTATATGTGCAGTGTCATTGTTGCTTACTTTATTGCTAAAAGCACAATTCAAATGATACAAAGTGGGTTTATGTCCCTTTTACTTTGGAGTAACATGGTCTGTAGCTGTACTCTTTTAAAAATATGTTTCAGTGTTTGATGATTAATGACTAAATTTTTAGCAATTCTAAGTTGACTTTGTTTTTAATTATGTTGCTGATGGGTATGCTAGAATATTTTAAATTGAGTTCAAAATATAGATGAAGTTAGAAAACCTAAATTACATTTTCTAACTTTAAAGGCATTCTGTACTGTTCACTGAAAATACTTTTTCTCGGACTTTATTTCAGAATGAAAAGAAAGTTTTATTCATGGGATGAATGTATGAATTTGAGAGAAGTCAAGGTAAAGTGGTGAACATACCGCATTTAAAAATAAGTGTCTGGTTAGGCTTGCAGGAAGGAAAAGGGCTACTACCATGTCCAAGCATAAGGCCAAACTCTGTGAACATGTAAATGCTGACAGATGTCACAAAACCATGGGCTGCTGGCACTCTTAAAGGTCCTGCTGATTTGTGGAATATCCCATTATTCTCGAGCAGTGGCCATGTCTCACGGCCAAGCCTCTTGCCATTGAGAAAAGAAAATAAATTCTTTTTGTATGTGTATTTCTGTGGTTTACCATCCTTCAATTTAATTTTACTTTCAGATTTTCTCTGTAACGATTCCATATATCTTGTGTTTGGGGCATCTGTAGAAAGCACTGGGAGTTTTGGCTAGCCAAGCGATGGAATAACACTTGAAAACCTGGGCTTAAATTCCAAATAATTCCATGTTTTGGGCATCTGATTTTTTGTATATACAAAGCTCCCAATTAAAAGGCCTTAGATTTAACTTATTGGAGATTGCACTCCAATCAGTATGTCCAAAACAAACATCTGTAAGAGAATCCTTCTTCATGAGAGTTTTATGCAAAGAGAAAGGAAAGAAAGAAACAAAAACCCGATATGTTTTCTTATTCAGTTCAGCAAGCAAGAGCTCTTATAGCTTCAGATTTGTCTTTTGTTGTAGGGAATTAGGTTTTTGTGCTAATCTTTACTCCAGCTCTGAGGTAATCCCTAGAAATAGGTTTAAACTACTATTTATATAGTTGCTTTTAATTTGAAATTTATTCAGACTTCTGGGTTGTTCTTTAAAACAGCTTATATGATAGATAATGGGGTATCATATGAATATGTTGTGTGAATTCTGTGCTAGAAACTTAGAAGCTAAAATTTAGTTCTGGTAAGGAATCAGGGTAACTGTAGGGTTATCTGAAGCCATATTTTGCTCTGTTGCAGTCTCTGAAGAAACTAAACCATGCCAATGTAATAAAATTGAAGGAAGTCATACGAGAAAATGACCACCTGTACTTTGTATTTGAATATATGAAGGAAAATCTCTATCAGCTAATGAAGGATAGGTATGTCTTTTTCACAGAAAAGTAGTGTGCTATCATGCTTTATTTAATGATTCTCATACTACCATGAAGAACACTTTGGGGTTTCTGATTTTGGCTCTTCTTGCTGCCTTATTAATGTGAACAGGAGTCACTGTACCTTCTTATCTGAGGGTGGAATTTGGCATTGCTCTGCATATTGTAATGCCTCTGAAAATAAGTTTGATTGCTTGTTAACAGGAGAGTTTGCATGCCTTCGTTTAGAGCCATGAGAGAAATCCCAAATTGTGTTTTGGTGGTTTTTTTTCTTCAACAGCCTTCATTTTAATGTAAGAAAAATTGGGTGAATATTCATGCTACTTTTGCTCATGGGTTTGACTTAAGGTGGAGATGGTACATGCATACATCCTTGCAAGAATGGCCTGTATATAGGCTAACTCTGATGTTGCAATCTTGGATAAACAGTACATAGCAAGGCTTGCAAAGTGGACTTCAGAACAGGACCTGCCTTTTCAATAATGTTTTCCTTTGATGAATTGTTTGGTCTTCAGTGAGGATTTCCTTCAGACTTTGTCACTCACTTGTATCTCCTAATGTGCCAAGCTCTTGGGTTGACATCCTGAGGTAGCTGCTGGTGACATTAGCACAGTGTTACTCTGCAGCTGAGCAGAATTGCTCTTACCAGGGTTCCCTGAAGGGCTCTGCTGAGTAATGCACCTACCAATGCTGCACTGTGCCATCTCTGCCTTGCCACAACACTCTGCATTGCATGTTCACCTGGTCAAGCTGACCAAACAGCTTCTACAGAGAGATAGCACCGTGAACCTCTCAGCTCAGCAGTTCTGCTGCTGCACTTAAACTGTTTGAGATTAAGGCCCAGTGGAGTTTTGAAATGAGAGTTGCATCTCTCTTATTTTAACTTGATGGGTCTGTTTTCATGTGTTCATGGTGTGTTAGGCAATATAAAGAAACGTGTGTTGAGAAGATACATTATTTTTCTCAGTTATTTAAGTTTTTTTATCTTATTCCTTCACAGAAACAAGTTTTTCCCTGAATCAGTCATCAGAAACATGATGTATCAGATACTGCAAGGGCTGGCTTTCATCCACAAACATGGTAGGTCTCCTGGAGCTTGTGTAGCACAATTTTAGAAAATAAGATAATGCTCAGAAATAACATGAATAAAATAACTTAGCAAGGGCTGTTAATCATCTCTGATAAAATCATGGTTACCTATTTCAAGTGTGGTGCAGTTTTAAACTTTGCCTGCAGTTACTCTTTGTTTTCCTATAACTGGGTTTTCCTCTTTCTCTTGGAAAGCACTGGATGTTGTTCATACACTGTGCAGTAGTTTTTTCTACTTTAGTTAGCAGATGAATAAGCAAACTAAAGAAACTTGTATACTGTGCTGTAGTAAACAGTTCTGCTTCCTCAAAAAGTTGAGAAGCATTGATACATCAGTACTCTTGTGTTGAGATACTATAACTAATATGATGCTCTAGGTATAAAAAATACAAAAATAACTTGTTCACTCAGAAATTCGAGTAGTATCCTTATCGAATACAACCTGGATTCAAATATTTTTGCAAGTGAGATGTTTCTAGGAATTACAGGCACAGTCTAAATAAGAGGTGAGGTGTGCTCACAACAATAAAAAATTTCACACTGTATCAAACTTCTTTTTACCTTCATGCTCAACTTTTTTATTTTGTAGTTCTTTACATCCCATTGAGATCCTTAAAACTTTCCAAAGACAGTAAAACATTAACTGAAAATAAAATAAAATAAGCAGTGTTCCTAGCAAGGTTTTATTTGCTTTCAATGTATTCTGAAGAGGCCTGTTGGTGAATTAAATTAATAATTAGTTCTGTTCAGTATTATCAAATACCCAGAAATTGACCTTTTCTTGTCCTTCTGATCAGGATAATATACTGTTCTCTGATTGTTAGCATCCTCCTTTCCTACCTCATTTCTCTGTGAATTAAATGAGAAAATCAGATTTTAAGAAAAACTTCTTTTAAGTAAAATATTAATATCTTGATTTGACCATAAGTGTATTAGGGAATATGAGGTATGATAAATTTGAACATTTACATTTCACTACAACAATTTCAGCCAATTTCTTACAGTCATTTTCAATTGATGCATGCAGAAATTCAGTGCTTTATTCTAGCAAGTGCATTTCAATTGAACTAATGTATAACATAACAAATTGTGTGTTCCAAGTAAGCAGCAGAATTAATTTACTTAGTGACTTAACCACTGCCCAGGTCTAGAGGTCCTCAAGACAACAGCAAGCACAGAAGAAACTTTATGTGCCTGCATTACTAATATTAGCATTTCTGAGCAGGATTTGAATATCCTTTATATGTCTGTATCTCTAAATTGTTGTCACAATGATGAATAACTAGCTAGAAATAGTTCAAGCAATTTTATGAATCAAGTGTGTCATATGCTCAATTTTCCATTACCAAAACTGACAAAGCAGTAGTAGATTTTGCAAAAGATTTCATTCTGAAATTGGTTTTTCACTTGGTGTTGCTGCCAGGCAATTAATTTTCCTTAGTGTGCTAATGACAGTTGATGACATTACATTTGTTAATTTAAGAGCACTTGGTGTAATAATCACTGGAGGGAAGATGAGTGCATTTGTTGGGGGAGGGTTCCAATTATTTTATGTTGAATGTAAAAATAAATAAATAAAACTGAAAGCTACTATATTATTCTAAAACATCCCAAAGTAAATATTGGATTACTTCTATTAGAGGTTGCTGCTTAAGAAGTGATTCTGTGTTAATTTGCAAATCTTTTCTGTTTGATCTTCTACAGGATTTTTTCATAGGGATATGAAGCCTGAAAACCTCCTCTGTAGTGGACCAGAACTTGTGAAAATTGCAGATTTTGGGTTGGCTAGAGAATTAAGATCTCAGCCACCTTACACAGATTATGTTTCTACCAGGTGGTAAGTATATCAAGAATTTAATACATCAGCTTAACTACTTACCTTCCTATGACCATTTTAACTTATTTATTATTTCCTTCCATCCTCACAATCCTCACAGGTACCGTGCTCCTGAAGTTTTGCTGAGATCTTCTGTCTATAGCTCACCTATTGATATATGGGCAGTTGGCAGCATAATGGCTGAGTTATACACACTCAGACCGCTTTTCCCAGGCACAAGTGAAGTAGATGAAATCTTCAAAATTTGCCAAGTCCTAGGGACTCCAAAGAAGGTAAGGCTTAAAAAGCCTCACACAATTGTATTTAAAAAAAAAAAATTACAAAATATTCAGTGTTACCTTTCAGAACATACCTATTGGATTATTGTTTCAATAAGTTGCCTGCAGACTTACTGTTTGTTCAACTCTATTTCTTTTCAGCTTCCATTAAGGCATATAATGCTAGTCTTTTGTTATATATTAACATCTGTTGTATATCATACCATTATGTGAAGCCTTGTTCTCCTCTAATGAAAGCCAGACAAAATTATTTCATTTAGTTATTTAAAGTTATTCATAATGGAAAGCAAATCAGAAGTCTCCTACCAGAGATTTAATTTACCAGAGCCAATTTGCTTTCCCTTCTTGAAAGTGTAATTCTTCTGTGCTGGCACACAGAATTTAGAGCTTGTAAAAGTTACCATAAATAAGACAAATTATTCTTTTCTTATTTTTAAAGCATACAGGAAACATTTCATCTCAAACACAGATGTCTCATAAATATTATTAGCAATAAGAAGTAATGGAGGAAAAACATGCAGTATTTTAGAGGGGAAGCAATTTTTTCCACTTATTTTCTGAATGAGCTAAATGCTATTCAAAATTACAAGGAAGATTTGGGTAGTGCATATAAAAATGGATGCAATTATATTCAGTTTAAAAGTTGTTTTTGTAAATGGGTGGAAGAACATGCAAGAAAAGAATAAGGTTACCTTCAAACATTTGAATGAACTGAAAAAAAGACCATATGCTATTAAATATTTTTGTAGACTAAAGTAAGAAATGGCACATGTGTATCAGTATTTTATGGGTGCAAATAGAACGTGGTGGGATAACTGACCAAACGCATCTGAGAATGATCTGAAAAACCTAAGGGTAGAGAGAGAAACATCAGTTTCATTAGTGTTCTACTTATATAAAATAGTACAGTTCTTGTCCAGTAAAGGAACTGTTATCAATAGAGAAGTAAGGAACAGAAAACTTAGAACAGAAATAGATTAAGCTTAGCTAGGAACACACAGAGCTTGAAGTGGTGGGGAAACATCCAAGAGAACAAACTGAGAAACAGGTGCAAAGTCATGACAGAGCAAAGGGGAAAAGGTCAGGTGTAGAATTATAGATGATATATTGTGGAAGTGAAAATTGAGTCAGGAGGACTTAGTGAAAATTGGTGTGATGTGTAAAGCAGTGCTTGCTGTGACACACTTGTGCCTCAGGAATAATGTGAAATAGGAGCAGTATTTTAAGACTTGAGTTTTCAAATGCATACATGAACTTTCTAAGCAGCTCACATATCTAGGATAGTAAGAGGAACATTTTGGTACATATGAAGACTGTCTGAAAGACAGCACAATGCTGGCTTCTAGAATATTTTTAATGTACAGCATAAACAAGCTCTGAAGTGCAGGGAGATCAGAGAGAGGTTTTCACTATGTGCAGTGGCAGAGCAGCACTGAGCTGACTGCTGTGTTTTTTTCTCTAACCTTAGGAGCTAACAGAAGCAAATTGTGACTGTTTAGTCTGTTATTCCCTGACTAGAAAGCTTATTGCTTGGGAAAGCAGGGAACATTACCAGCTCAGTATTCCAGAGAAAACTGTAGCCTTCACTAAAGACCTTAAGAGTTAATGACATTGTAAGTCAGCCCTGTGAGATCAGGAGACTAATTAATTACTTTGTGTCCCTGTCATCTGCTGGGCAGACTTGGGAATTTTCTCTCCTTATGACAATGCTAAGGCATTCTTCAGGGACATTGCTGTGTAAAAGGAGTACTTAAATATTATGATAGGAATTACCACAACAAATAATGCATTTATTACAAGTACTTACATTCTGAAAAATGTAAGCAGTTATTTTAATACAAATATTATTTTTCAGACATGCATTTTCATGTATTCCATTATCCTGCAATAATGAATTACAGGAATTATGCCTAGAAGCTATCTTCATTCCAGTTTAACTTCCTGTGTTTAAGTCCATAACACCATACCAATGATTTCTGTGAATCTGGGTGTTTTAAATAGTGGCAGGCAACTATTTTGTTTTATGTTATAAATGAAGATGCTTTATTTATTTTATAAATAAGTTAAATGGCACCATTCAAGTATTAGCAGTGGTGGTGCACTTGTAATTTATGTTTTTTGTGAAAAAATTGATGACAATCTCAGTAGGAGAGATTGTTTAATGAATTTTCATTAAAGGCTGACAATGGCATTTTAAGTAACTGAATTTTTAATTTTTTTATATAAATGTATTTTTCATTTTTGCTCTTGTACTGTTTTCACCTTATCCCTATGCTTCACCAGCTCAACATGCAGGCCTTGGTACTTTGTTGTAACTGTTGCCTTAACACTATTTCTAGACAGAATGCCACCTAACTTAATAAAGAAGGGCAGTACAGTGAAGGAGGGAAGTCTTTCTCCGTTGATTTAAATTAACAGACAGTTCTCTGTGGTGGAATAGGAAGTCCCTTGAAGTCTTGAACCTTTTTTAACCAGATGTTAATAATATAAATATAATTTACAATTATATTTGAGGTTTTTTTGTAAACTGTTGTACATAAAAAGACGAGTAATATCTATCATGGTACCTTAAGACTGAATTGTATCAAATCAGTCCAGTTTGCCCTGTAGCAGTGTAATAAGCTTGGTGGATAGAGGAAGAGCACAGATGTCATAGCTTGTCTTCAGTAAGGTTTCTAATGCTGTCCCTCATAACATTCTCAGCACCATAATTATATACAAACTGCATGATAAAGAGCATACCTGTTTGGAAAGACTTACACAGAGACTAAGCTTCACTGGCTCTTATTCAAAAGATGAATTTACTAGAACTTGAGTGGTTCTGCATCTGATGAAATTTTTTTAATTGTATTGAAGGCCGTCTGGTGGAGTAGATTTTGCTACTTAAGCTAGTAGATGGCAGGCTGATAAGAATTATGTTAGAAAACAAGATTAGAATTTAGAAGTGGTTTGTTTTTTTTAATGCATAGAATTAGAGATGTAGCTTTACAGACATTTTTTCAATAGTGCACAGAATGCTGTACTTAGGCAGGAATGATGAGCTACATAAATAGCTGTGGGTAACCATCCAGCTAAAAATCTGTAGGAGAGGCTGTAGGAACTATTTAGTGTATTGTATGTCTAAAGACAAATACCATACCAATGTGTAGTGAAAGGAGTATTGCTCATTAACATGTGAACTAATCTTTGTTTCACTTGCTATATTGTATCCAGTTTAGAGTTTTCCTTTTCAAGAGAGAAAAATCAGTCTAGAGAGGAAATAAAACTTAAAAAGCCTAGACCCTAGGAATTGTTTGAGTTTCTTTAGCCTGTACAAAGACTGGAAGAAAGGAAAAGAAATACAGCTTCCACTGTATAAAAAGGCCACTCTAGAGGGAAGAATCAGATTGTCCTTCTTGATATCTATAAATGATAGGACACTTAACAATGGTCATTTATTTTTGTACAAGAAACCTCCATTTTCTTAATCTTGAGGAGACTACTCTCTGGAGTAATCTGTATAGACTGGCTGTGAATTGCCAGAAATTGGAAGGTTTTTGAGACTTAACACCTGTGAGGAAGGGACAAGGGCGTGGAGTAAATTATCTCTTGAGGTATTTGATAATCCTATAGTTCTGTCTTCCAAGAATGCAGTTTTCAAGCAACAAAGGACCTCAAGGTTTACTTTTGGAAAGTTAAACACTTTAAAAAAAAAGTTCTTATCTGGTGGTCATGGTGTTTTGATGTTGCAATACTGTGTAGTTGTAACTTAATCATTGACTGTCATAATGGAGGGATCAGTGCTATATTGTATAGGCTTGCATCATGGTTATACAACTGCGACATGGTGAATGGAAGGGCCTCACCTCTGCTATTTTTTCCATAAGGAGGACATGTTGAAGTCAGCTGCTGGGCTCATTTCTGTGGCAGATGTCCAGTACCATTCCTGGTACTGCTGCACTCTCCTTTGGGTAGAATGTGTCCAAGTGTGTTATTCATGGTGATGGTTCCACCTTTAGCTACAGGAGACCTCAGGAGGGCTGCCATTGGAGACCGATGCTGCATTTACTAGTGTAATAATTGTCATGGAAAACAGGATTGCTTCTTTTCAACTGCATAGGAGGGAGCCATGCAGACCAAGCATGACTCAAGCTGCCTTAAATTTTATCTAAATGCATCTTTGTTCTTTTTTGGTGCTGATTTTTCTTTCCTTTGAAACAGAGTGACTGGACAGAGGGATACCACCTTGCTTCTGCCATGAATTTCCGTTTCCCACAATGTGTTCCTATAAGCCTAAAAACTCTCATCCCAAATGCAAGCAATGAAGCAATACAGCTTATGAGTGATATGCTGAACTGGAATCCAAAGAAGAGACCTACAGCAAGTCAGGTATGAGCACATGAATGATTAAGTATAAGACTGAATTTTCTTGCATGGTTAAATAATTGCAGATACAAAGACCAGTTGATTGTCATAATAGTGATGGCCACAAATATCTCTTCATTTTGAACACTTTGGTGGGAATGAGACTAATGGGTGAGAAGAGAAAGTTCTATACCTGGCTCAGGAGACATCAGAAATTCTTCAGTTATTTCTGCAATGTTGTCTTCTGTATTGGCATATCTTAAAATTATCTCTGTACAGGACAGAGAAATAGCTGAGGTGCAAGTGTTTCAATTGTGTCTACAAGTCACCTTCTGCCACTTTTGTTTTCCTCCCCATCTGCATAAAGGGAGGTACTGAAAACTTTGCTTTCTGTGAAGCTGCAGATGGAATGCAGTATGGAAGAGCTAAGGATTATTTTTACTTGAACTATAAATTGTATTAAGTGATAAAGAAAGAACTTTGGAAAAACATGCCAGTAGGTCACAAAGATCACAATTTTTCACCAGTTGTTTTCAAAAAACATATTTCAAGGACCAAAGATGGTTACATTCTGTGGATTTTTTTTTTTTCTATTATCCATACCTAATGTAATCCTATTTAGAATGTATAAGAGGAATACAACTGGGAAAGAAAGGATGCACTGCAAGTTACCCTAGGTGGATGTAGTGTAAGTGGTTCAGAAGCAGTTAAGCAGATGGTACCAAATAGAGTAGCCATTCCTCTCCACATTATAAAGTATGTCTATTGTACAGTGATTGAGATCTATCTGCAGTCCAGTACTACGTACCTCTACACAAAATACTGTATGGTGCTTTATAAAAGCAAATAATCAGCTTTTACCCAGGTGAGTTACCAAGGAAGCAGCTGCAGCAGTTGTGTAATCCACAGTCAAAAGGAAGAGTTTAATGCATATACATGGCAGTATGTGCAAAGGCAGTGATTCTTGAGTGCAGCTGAAGCAAAACATGTATTTGAGAACTAACAAAGAGTAGAATCCTACCCAGAAAGATTAACAGAGTGGGTTGTTTTGATATAGGAGGAGGTGTGTTGCTAAGATGTGTGTATGCTCTGCATCTGGCAGAGGACATGGAAAGGTCAGAGGAAAGGATCAAATGAACATCTGCCTTAAGACAGATTTTATCTATCTATGTATTTTAATAAACACCATGAAGGCACAGCAAGTACAGTGAATGTATCTGAAAGAAAAATAAAAGCTAGTGATAAGAAAAATGGTGGAGAAACCTTGCTCATTAAAATCCTCTAATTGTAGAACCCATACATGGCAATCATCTCACTTCTGGAGTTTTTGTTGTTGTTTGTTTTATTTTGTTTTTAATTAAAAACCTCAGGCTATCCACTGAGTGGCCAAAACAGTCAGCAGTGGAGACATGTAATAAGCATGTGGTAAAGGTAATGGGGACTACCTCTTTTAAAACAGAACTTTGTTACTGCATAGATACAGAATGGTGTTAAATGCATAATGCACCTCAAAACACAGACTCCACCTAGCAATAAAGAAGGGAACAAAAGGATATGATTGCTGCCATATGTACAAGTGGATCAGTCTTACTAGGTTATGTGATGGGAAGAGTTTGAAATACAGAACTGCAGGTTCTCAGTACACACTTTACATATGATCTCATTATGCATCCATCTTGCATCTGTTCTGTAAAGCTTGCTTAAATGTTTCAGAAACCTGCTTAGATCCTTGATGAGATTATCAAAGTCAGCTTTTTGAAGTAAAATTAGTGTGTTACATCTTCTTCTGCAGGCTTTGAAGTACCCTTACTTTCAAGTTGGCCAAATTTTAGGACCTCCTCCACAGTATCTGGAGAAGCAGCCTCCTGTTAAACCAGTTCAGCCAACAGAGCCAAAGCCATCTTTACCTAAACTGGAAGCTAAGCCAGAACCTCCATCTTCACCTGATTTACCTGACAAAACACAGCCACAGCCCTTGCCAAAGATTAACCACCAGCCTCTCCAGCAAATTCAGTTGCCTCAGAATACAGCTAACCAGCAAGTACCAAAGCAGCAGCAGCCACAGGCACAACCACTTTTTCCAATTATTAATAAAACCTCATCACCTGTAAGTTGTCTTCAATAACTACAGAGATGGTTTTATTGAAAGTTCTTAGTATGTTCAGCCAAGTGATCCCTTGAAAATTGCCATGTTTTATTAGAGGAGATACCAATAGATAACTGGGGACTAATTGAGGATGTAACTGTTATTAAAATGTTAAAGCAAGTCAGAAGAATCGATTGCTTGTAACAACAATGTTCATTGTAATAGCCCTCAGTGATGTGCTTATGCAGTAATGGAATTGAAACATCTGTCACTTTATTGACCTTTGAGAAACAATTCACAACAATACTGTCAGTACACAATAGAGAAGTGGAAAGGGAGACCTTCACTTGCCTCATGCAAGAAAATACCCAAAGAGGTTCATCCAGTTCCTAAAATTATAAGAATTTAGCAAATCTGATTTTTAGGAAGATGAATAGTAGACTCTGGTTTGTAACTTCCATTTTGCTTTCAACTTGTACTCATTAAACTGCAATACAAAGTATCTTAAAAATAATAGGAATTCAGAGAATACTGGAAAGCAAATGATAGTCAGAAGGACAATTTTAAAACTTAGTAATTTCATTGGAACAGAGTGTTAAAGAAAAGGCCTGACCAGTTTCTTTTATTTGCTGTATTTACTTTTGGAGGCACAGCAGTGTTCTGCACCACTGTGCATCTACCACTGTTCAGAACATGAGTGTTCAGCAAGATGCCAGAAATAGTGGCTGGGCAGTGAACTGGGTTTGCAAACAGAATGTTAACCTCACTACTACAGGTACACTTGAGCAGTGGAAGGATGACAGTCCAAAAGAACTATACTCCAAATGCCTGCTGGCATTATTGTTATGTTTTGTGCTTAAAGTCATAATGAGATTATGACCAAAACAGATACAACACACTGGGAAAAATTCCTTCCAAGTCTGTAAGTGGTAGTCAGGGTTATACTAGATAGAAAAAAACCACAATTTTAGAATTGAATTAAAGTGCTTTATACTATTATTATTAATATTAATAATAATAATAATATGTTAATAATTTTTATTGTTTTTTAATTTTTTTTTTTTAAATTTAAAATAGAAACAAGCCACTAGTGGCCCTCTGAATGGTGTACCAGGTCCTAAAAACTGCAGAAGACGGTGGGGTCAGACTTTGGTAAAGGCTGTGGATAGCTGGGATGACTTGGATGACCCTGAATTTGGAACATCATGTTCAAAGAAGCCTAGCATTGCACTGTTAAAAGAAAAGAAAAACAAGGAAATTCCTTTTAGGTAGGTGCTACAATTATAAAATCACAATTTCTTTTAGTAAACAGTGTCCAGAAGTAGATTTATAGATTAAGACAAGTCTGTTAAAATTCAAGTCACCAAAATTCTGCAGGAATGCCAAGAATTGCATGAGCAGATCAGCTTAGGGTGTTATGTTGTTACAGTGCCAGTAGTATCCAAACAGAATCAAATTTGTTTTCAATCACTATATGCTTCAGATGTTTGTTGTGTATTTAAGAAACCATTTTACTAAAATCTGACATACTAATATCACTTCCTTTGTCAGTTAAATGGTACTATGTTCTGCCATTTGGCCATATTGGCTTTTATTCCATAGTGTTGGATACATTTCTTTCTTCAAATCCCAGGTCAGGGTCTCATGAGGTGTTAGGTTTGACTGTTACTTTGTGGAAACAGTCTCTACTGAGAAAAGTAGGATAAGTGAAGGGCACTGTATTCTTCAGGCAAAGGTCAGCTTGTGGTATTCTGAACTGGAGTTGTTAGTCACATGGTGTGAAAAATTTGATTTTTCAGTGTGCCAGAACCAAAAGCTTCGTGGTGTATCCAGCCGGGAGGGGAAAACAAGATTCTGATGAGGAATGATTCTGAAAGATCAAATACATCAGCAAAAGATTATTATATAAACCAATCAAGATATCTGCCTGGTAAGGTTAAAAGTCAATACATGTGGAAAACACAAGCTGTGCACAATCTACATAAAGTACATTGAAGCTTTACATTTCTCACTGGATAGTTTTATTTTTCATAACCAGTTAAATTGTCAATTTTTGGACTAAATACCTTTCCCAGAACATATCACAATTGATGCAGCAGTCCCTGGCTATATAAACATGGCAGGACCTCAATACTGCTTGTACACCATAAAAGTTCACAGGCCCTCTTATGACCAGTAATGTAAAAAATCCTCAGTAATATAAATTCAATGTCTCTTGGATTGCTTGGAATATATCCTGATTAATCTATAAGCAGGTATATGTGAGGACTAAAAAGACTACATATATTCTTTCCGTCAGGACTGTAGTGATAGGACTAGGAGCAATGGATTCAAATGGAAAGAGGGGAAATTTAGAGAAGACATACAGAAGAAATTCTTTACTCTGAGGGTGGTGAGGTTCTCCAGAGGATCTGTGGAGGCCCCATCCCTGGCAGTGCTCAAGGCCAGGTTGGATGGATGGTTGAGCAACCTGATCTAGTGGAAGGTGTCCCTGCCCATGGCAGGGTGATTGGAGCCAGATGATCTTTAAGATCTCTTCCAACCCAAACCATTCTATGATACTGTGGTTTTATATAGTGCATATTTACCAATTCTGCAGTGTCAGGATGTTTGGGGTTTTCTGAACTTAAGTTCTGATAAACACAGTCCCCTTCCTTGTACAAAGTGTTTAGAAATATCCATCTACTGGCACTGGTAGGAATTCACACTCGCTTCCTTTCCCAAGGCAGTGATATTTCTTTAGAAATAGATATCTTAGTCTAAATCTGAGTGATTTTGTCAGGAAAATAACATGATACTATTTAATTACTGAGAATGAGAATGGAAAGGAGAAAGCAAAGAGAATGCTTCTTTTAGTTAGTATTCTGAAATAAAATAATAAAATTATTTTCTTGGTGTCTCACCTAGTATCTTTTGTTACCATGGTCATTTGTACAATTACAGTAATCATATCGTGACTTCTGTAATCCACATTGAGAATTTAGGTGGCTCACAGAGGAATTCCCCAATGTCAGGCAGTGTTTTGTTACAACATATGATTAATTTGTCAGGAACTCATTAGGGCAGTGATGACTTCTGAATATGAAATCAGTTCTTGAATGTTAAATAGGATACTCAGAGACTCAATAGTTTTAGTCCAAAAGAAAAGAAAAATATAAAGAGCAAGGAAATTCCCTATCTACAGGTAACACAAATGGAAGAGTTATCTGTATTTCTTTTCTTTTATTAAGCACAATTGCAATATCTCCATGTTTTTCAATAAAAAAGGCATAGATGTAAAATATAATTAATGTCAACATTTAAGGGAATATTAGGTCCAAGGAACTTAGTTGTTATTTACCCATACTATTTTAGTCCTGCAACCACTAGATCTGGGAGCTACTTTCATGTGTTATAATTCCATTAACTCTCATAATGCTTGTAACATGCTGAATTAACAAGAACCTTTGTCCTACTTTTTAATTTAACACTTGAAGGAATAGTATATTTTCAGCCTTGGGAACCCCAGTTTTTGATAGGTATTTTTGATTTGTGTGTTCCTTTTTTGACAGACAGAAATACCAATTATGAGATTATGGTTTTATAGAAACCAAGTACCTATACTAAAAAGTCTTTTAAAAGTTTTCTTGAAAGCATGAAGAGAATTATTCTTAAAGTAGTGTCACTGGTTTTCATGGTTCGGCTTAAAAATCTAATCAGTGGACTTCATTAATTTACATTAATGGTGTTTTGCATTATGAGACAAATGATTCAGTGTTAGTTTTCTGTTCTAGAAATGTCATTTATTGGTTGAATTAAGTTTGAAATTTGGTATTTATAGCATTTTCCCTCATTTGTTCCCTAAGGTGTAAACCCTAAGAGCGTCTCTTTATCAGCAGCCAATAAAGAAGGATCACACGGAACCTGGAACAACCAGTTGTTTGCTAAATCACTGACAAATGTTGGGGGAGGATTGACTTACAGCAGAAATACTGCAGGTAAAAGTGTAATTGAAAATAGTCACATTATATCTCCTCATACTTTAATTAATTTAGTTAAGACTATCTGATTTAACTTAAGTAGTTTAGCTTAGAATCTAGGCTCTTTTTTTTCCTGTTTTAGTGAAAGACTCCTAAAAAAACAACTTTTTCATATGTGATATAGTGGATTTTACTTTCAGAAGATTTCAGAACCAGCTCCTATTTATAAAATTCTGTCAAAATAAATTTTGTATATAATCCACTGAGACCATTATTTTACTGTATTTAAACAAGTAGTTTGGCCTCATTACTGCCTGCTCCCTATGCTATGGAACACTATCAAACAGCAGTCTGACCCATGAAAACAAAAGGGTGGGTGGTGAAAGTGCTGCCTAATATTTTAGACATATCTTTTATCAGTTTACTGGCCTTGGCCTATGTCCTTTGCTGCAAGAAAAGTTCCCTTATTTCCAGGAAGGAACTTCGTGTGAGACTATGTTTTGTGAAGAACACTATTATCAGCATTCTGTAGTGTGAAGTCCAACACTAGTTAAACACTTTATCTAAGATTTCCCTGAGGAAACATCAGACTCCAGACTGAAATCTGCCTTCTCACCACCAGGTCCTATACCTCAGGCACACTGTCCCTGTTATGGGAGGTTACCTTGTTAACAATTCTGCAGCCATTGTCCAGCTAGCACAAGTCACTCTCCAAATACTTTAGTGCCAATAAACAACCCAGCTTTACATGCTTGTACAGCAAGAATTTCAGAAGGTTTGTTTACGTGCAGATGCTGCATTCCTTTTTCATAGAACTTTACTAGCCATTCTGCAATGTCAACAAATCTGATTTTCCCCTCTGAAAGTCAAGCAACCTGAAGTTCATCTGAACTAACATGCAATATTTTAGAATGTGAAAAGACAACAGTACCTACTGGATTTTTTTTGTGGAATATAAGAGGTTTTTTAAAGCAATCATCTTGTATATCTCTTTTGTATTCTGAAATAGAGTATCTGTGTGCCTCAGAAGTAAATTATTTATAAAAAATCTTGCAAGGAATTGGGCACAGAAAAGCAGATAGCTGCTTCCAAAAGTTTTCATCAATAGGCTGGACATCTACCTACTGAACTGCACTGAAGATAAAATTAGGATAAATGCTAATGGTAGAAATCCTGCACTTGTCTTACTACCAAGAATTTAAAGAAAAAACGCACTAAATCTGATTATTTTTTCTTTGAAAACATTTGTTATTATTTCCATCAGTATCTTAAATTGTGTGTGATGTTTCATATCACAACAACAGGGGAGAAAGCAACATTTAAGACACACGTGAAGCACATGGAACCAGGATAGATGGATCACAGAAATACAATACGTGTAAACTATATCTTTTTTCATATTGACAATCTGAAAGTCCATACTGCTGTGTTTAAATAACTATGTATCGTTTATTTAAGTGGGCTTTTTTTTCATCAGCCACAACATTGCTCCAAGGCAAAATAAGATAAGAGCAAAATAGTTAAAATATATATAGTTAAATATTTAAAAATGTTTAATTTATGAAGGATTGTAAGTTTATGATCAGTCAACTTTGAAGATATGACCAAGTCCTTAAAATTGTAAATGGAACGTATTTGCATTGTTAGTAAATCATATTGTTAGTCCAGAGTTAGAATGAACCTTGTAAAGTAACCTCTTGGAGTAACATCTGCTTAAGAAAACAAGGATAAGACATTATAGTTTCTAATTCACTCTTGCTTGCTTTTTTCCCTCCTCATTTCTCTTACATCACCTGAATTGGTTCTTCATACCTTCTTCTAAAGTTCTGTCCTTCCATCTTTTTCTTCCTTTAATTTTCCTTGTCTACAGATGAGAACTTAATTATACCTATTGAAAGGCTATCATGCAAAGAAAGGTTGAATGAAAAATTAGAAGATCCAAAAGGTAATTTATAGCAATTATAGCCTGGTTCTTTGTATATTTCCTATTTATGTTTTACAATTTCTTGTAAAAAATTACACTTATAATGCAGGTTCCTGATGATTGTATACTCCATTTTCATTTGCAATCTCTTTTGTCAAACCTTGCTTTCTTCATTATGGCTTCTTCTGGATTGTTGGAACTTATTCTGCTTTAAAAGGCAGAGAATATTTTATTACCCTAATCATAACCCACAGCAGGTCACTGGATAATAGTGAGGAAGTGATCCTAAGGCAGCATGTGCATGTCCCCTCAGGGATGGCTTGTTTGTGACAGTACTCAGGACTCGCACCTTTCCCTGAATTTGGGTTTTCTACCCTTTGCACTGATCTTACAGTGCTGTGCTTGCTCAGGTTTTGGTGGAGTTACCTTAGAGTAAAAGGGAGGAAACTCAGGATTCCAGGCTGCCTAGGTTGTGCCTTATAGTTCCACTACTCCTAAATTATCACAGAGGTCTGGGATTTTTGTGTGAAGAGGAACATTGCCTGACTGCCCAAAGGCCAAAGATTTAGGAGACAGAAAAACTGTCAAAGCAGATACTGTATTTTATTGTAACAACAACTGAAACTGTGATGAATATGGTCACACTTGATAATGGTCAAAATGAACTACTGTGCATAGCCTTCTACTTCACAAATTTAATACTACTGAACACAGGACCTTACTGCCAGAGAAAAGCATTTCTCTCAGGACATTGTGCCAGCACAGTCTTAACGCTGTCCCAAGTGATGACAGACGTGAAGACGGTATGGAATTTTCTTGGATCAGGGAGTGAGTATTGAAACAGACTGCTCTTCCACTGGACACTAATTTCAGTACTAATTTTTTACATGCTCACTGCTTCGCAGCTTCCAAATGAGGATGGTTGTGTCAACCTTCCCAGAGTAGCGCTGCTTTAAAGATCTGGACCAAAACTAGGCACAAACAGAATTATAACCAGGGTTAAAGAGAAAGGGTAATTGGGTCTTTTATGGCAGGCCTTCAACTGTGAGAACTGTGAAAGTCTACTTCAAGTGGTGCACCACTTTCCACTGGAGATGTTGGAGTCCATTCTTTTCCATAGATTTAGGCCAAACATGTTGAGCACAAGAGTAGTACTGAGCACTAGTTAAACCAGCTTCTGCTAAAGCAAGAAGATGTAAACAAAAGGAAAGATCCTGCTTTTCTCTGCAACTCAGTGTAAACCTTTCTATGTGGTCTTAAGTTTAGTGGAAGTAATGAAATGTTCATCCTGCTCTTTGTCTTTATTCCTGCTGAAATTCTGTCTGCTAAGTGCTGAGAAGGGTCCAACTAATATACAAAGCAAAAAATGAATTCAATGAAAGAATGTTTGTTTTTCAAGAGATGAGCTCTAGGGAGTTTTTAAAGAACACTCATACTTGGTACTCTTGTGATACTGCACATAAAATTTGAAGTGATTATAAAAAGTAGGCAGAGTTTTCTGAATGCAGCTGAAAATCCTAAAATTCTGTGATGTCAACAGGAAATCCTGGCTTTGTAAGTAGTGGTGCTTACAACCCATCGGGACTATACACCTCTTCCTTCCATAAAAAGGAAGTTGGATCAGCTGGACAACGGATACAGCTAGCACCTCTTGGTGCACCTGTATCAGGTAAGAAATATTATTTTAATACTCATATCCAGGACAAAGAGAAATGTTCATTTTCCATGCTTTCCTAAGAGATGTATTAGCCCTTGGTAAGGTTTTCCTCAAGTTTTGTAAATAAAATTGTAAGGCATAAATTCTTCTTAATACAAAAGAACTGCATGTAGGTGCCTAGAGGCTGTCCTCATAGAGAAACTACTGCTACTAATATTTGTTAGTTAAAAGGGAAAATAATTGCAAAAGGTGCAAAGAAGATTTGGACCATTTGTTAAACTACTGTTCAATAGTGGTGATGGGCTAAGCAGAATTGTAAAAACATGTAACTCCACACCTCTGTAGTAAATGGTCATGTAGTTGGGACTCAATTAATTTGTTAAAAACAACGTGAAATCTGTTCTAAATGTGTTACCTTGGATCCTCTGCAGTGTTGGAGACATTCTGAGCACCTTCTTCATTGTCATGTTTCTGATTCAGAAAAGATGAACAGAAATGTTCAGGATGCAGGAGAAACTGCTTTGCGAGTGAAGATTTAGAGATGTTGTCTATACCCAGCAACCCATTTCTCTAGTTACTTCAGAGGAAATGGCAAGGCCCTAAACCAATGGTGAATTGTTTAACCAAAGGCTCCAGGGCAGACCAAAATGATATGATCCTGCTTAATAATGTTGTCTTTTTGCTGATGTGCTCCTTTGAGTTACCTGTTCTCCTTAAGAACTTGCAAGTGGCTTTAGAGAACTGGAGCAGAAGGGAAGGAAGGAGATGGAACACACACACACACATACACATATACATATATATATTATGCTTAGATGTCTGCACTTATGTGTGTGACATGATCAGAAGCCCACCAAGGAAGGCTGAAGCTGCACTTCATTATCTTATTGATTCACTGCTGAAACACAACTGCGAGAGTTGATTTGTCACAATGAATGGATCAGAAAGTTCACAGGAGGACAAAATTTGCAATTTTCTCTAGACAGCTGTAAATAGTGGGGGAAAAAAACAAAGGAATCACATGTGGTGTTCCAAAGGAAACAAAATTTACTGTTAATCTTTAATTAGAAATGGAATATGTGTAGTTGAAGTCAGGGTGACAGATGGAGGTCAACTAGGATACTCTTCCATCTCCTGGAGAAGAACAAGAATCCTATTGCTTTAACTGCTTTATATTTAGCTTAAAGTCTTCAGACTTACATGGGAAGAGAGATAAGACAAAGCAAATGGCAGGTTTTATCTCCTAGATGTCACTATTTGAACATTAACATTTTTGGTGACCCTTTGCTTTATATTATCCAAAATGTAGTAAGTTATGCTCTCAATTGATTTTGCTCTTTTAATTTTTTCTGTTAATTTTTTTTCATGTCATAATTTAAATAATTTAATGTAGTACACAAGATCCATTTTTCTGAGAAAAATACCAGGAAAAGTGACCTTTATTGCCAAGATAGTGTTGACTGGAATCATACTTGCTGATGAAAGATAGGGAATGCCAGCCTATAAAAGAGGTGGAGACCTGATCCCCAGTTTCAGCTCCTTGATGTTCCCCCCTTTTAAATGTCTTGATCTGCACAAGTTCAATCCACTGCTGAAAAAAGCTACCAAACCCAGGTGGTTTTCTGCAAGAACCACAATGATACCTAGACACCAAAAAACCCGTTCAATTTAAATGTTTAATTTTGTTTAAGGAAAGTAGCAACTACCTGAAATGTCAGAAGGGCAAATCTGAATAGGAAGGCCAGGAATACAATAGTGCACTACTTGCTAGTGTCTGAAATCAGGTGGGTGCCAATATTAAGAGAGAAAAAGCCTTCAAACTTGGAATAAATCCTATGAAATCAATAGAAAAATGGGAAATGGAGCAAAGACTTGCCACCAATTACAGCAGGAGTTCTGAGCTAAGCAAGAGAGGAATAAAAGGCATAAAAATCTCAAAAGGAATGAGAGGGGGTCTTCAGAAGCTGTCTTTCAGTCTAAGCTCTCTGAATCTTAGTTTATCAATGTTATAATGACATGCTTTTTTAAATATTTGAGATAGAAGAAAGAACACTTTCATACTGTAGCAGTTTTGTAATAGAAGATACAGAGTTGTAGGCATTTGCACCAGTTTTTCCACTGAATCTAATTCTCAGTGTTTTCTTGAGGGATTGCTGCAAGACAGTTATTCAAGTAGGTGAGAATAATACACAAACTATTGGAAAAAAATAATGTTATCTGAAAACAATCACAGACAGCATGGTCTCAGGTACATGGTGTGATTCTTGGGGCTGTCCTGTGTGGAGCAGGAGTTGGACTCTACAGTCCTTGTGGGTCCCTTCCAATTCAGGGTGTTTTATGACCTATTGGAGACCAAAGCACACCCTGCTACATTAGTGTCCTTGAGTACCATGTCATCTGTAAGCTCTCATTCTTTTCTCTGTAGAGGAGTAAAGTACCTTGTTAGTGATAATTAATTCTGAGTTCTTGTTCCTTTCAGATTATTCCTGGAAAAACAAAGCTGCTCGTCCTCCATTACCAGGTCCTACTTTCAATGCAGCAGCAAAAAACATGAATATCTTAACTCGCCCCCCAGCAATTCAGCGAGTACATGGGAGAACAGACTGGGTGGCCAAATATGGAGGGAACAGATAGAAAATACCACCCTGTGGGGATATTACATGCTCTGTCTTCAGTTCTCCTGCACTTGGAAACCTGAAAAGCCTATTTGCTCCAGCTCTTCCTAAGACTATGCAATAGTAGAGAAGAAAAAAAAGACTGTATTCTATTTCCTGTATAGCACATATAATACCATGTAAAATACTGGCTGTAAAGTAGGATGCAATGAAGTATTGTACAACACATATTGCCAAAACTGAGAAGTAGATTCCACCTGATGTTTTCTGTAGATAGATCTCCTGTTCTTGCACTCTTTGGAACAACTAGGGTTAGGGTTGTTCATCCAGTGCAACATCTGCTGCTGGGATGTGCTTGAAGCACACAAGCAGCACAAGGAAGGGCTGAAGCAGAGCAGCACCAGGCTTCCAGGTGTCAGGCTGCTTCCTTAGCAGGGAGATGAGAGTGAAAGCACAGATCTGGCTTTGTGAAGAACATCAGTCTCCTGCAAGGACTGCAGCACTCACATGTAACTAAGAGTTACTCAGGGTCTGTAAGGTGCAAATATTCATGTAACAATGAGAACTGAAACCCTTGTGGTTGGATCCAGGCAAGCCACTGATCGATACTACACAAGGAAGGCCTAGAAATCTGGCCAATAGAGGGCTGTAGAATGATACAGCAATATTGGAAAATAGCTAAACAAGTACTGAATACTACTTACCAGGCTGTGAAGTGAAGCCTATCAATCAGATTCTGCTGTTTTAATTAACTTATTGCCATTTTTGGTCAAAAATCTGCAGAGATTTATCTCTTTCCTGTCAAGGGAGTGTCACAGTGACCTTTTAAAGAGCCTAAATCACTGCAGTCTGTCATTCATTTTAAGGGTGAGTTAGCCAAAAATGCCTAAATTATCACTAAATTTACTCACACTCTTGTTCCTACGTGTCTTTATTGGGTGATCAGACTAAACTACAGAGTTTGAATAGGCTACATGAGGAAGAATATTGGTCTGTTATTCAAAGATACTGCTTTCTGTTTTAAAGGCCAACTTAGGTACCTGAAAACACAGACAAAACTTGAATAATTCACTATGTCACTGTTTATATATTCATTCAGTACTTTCCCCATCTTTTATGCTAACTTTTATAATAATATTGCTCAAAGGAGTTTGCAATGTATGTTTGCAATAAGTGTTTATTAGGATGTTGAGCTGAGCTACTTCTGTTAACAACAGCATTTAGAATAAATGCTTTAGACTTTATAGTAGCATTAAACTTGCCATTTTAAAGTACAAACTGAGTATGATCTTTGAAGCTGTAAAGTTGTTAATGATGACTTCAAGCATTGTAAAAAAAAAAAATAAAAATTATTTGTATGGCTTTTATAAATGGATATTTTAATTTAAACTCCTGTTGTTGACCCAATGTGTCATAATATATGGGTTAACTTCCTGGAAAACAATTTAATCTAAAACAGTTGTACCAGAAAGTTGAATAATTTGTTAGGAAAATTGCACCTGAAGAAAACACCACTTTTTTTTAATACTGTAAGAACTATGCAATGATAGGGCTGTCTGGTTAGTAATGCACTAGAGAGTTTAATTCAATTGCCACTGTCCTAGGATTAAATATTTGCATTCCCTTAGTACTAAGAGAAGTCTCTCTGCTACTTAAGTGCATCTTAGTTTAACTGTAGAACATATCTGTAATTTGCTATAGTAGTGAAGGACACCCTCAGACAGTTTGTAACAGGCATAAGAGCTATGATTTTATATTTAAAACCAAAATAAATTAATCACTTGTCTCTAGTACAAGATGCCAATGACAGTTAAAATCACAGCCTGGTCAAGAAATTAACTTACAATGTGCCAATAGCTCATGTCTGTGAGTTACCTTAGAGCAGAAAAATAAGCAGGTACCTTTTATTTATTATTTATAAACTGTTTATGGCACTAAATATGGTTAGAAGAAACATGCTGTCCTTGTCACATGCTAATGAACCTTGAAAGGGCTTTAACATCAGTCTTTACTTTTCCACAAGCAAAGCATGACAAATGTTGTATAATTCTTGTTGCAAACAGCAAGAAAAGGCTAACGGGCTTTGTAAAGTCATTTAATTCTGATTCATTGGTACACAATGGACTGCTAGTGCAGAAATGCTTAAAAAAGTTATTGTATGCTAATAAAATTGGAAAGGGATGAAAAGTATGTAAGGCTAAGATTCTTCTCTTGTCCCTTTGCCTGTATTATTGCTGTTTATCCTGAGCATGAGCATTCTACCACAAGTTCTAAGTGACTTCTACCAGCAGTTCTCAGTTCAACCTGTTGCTTTCCAAAGCTCAGGCAACAGCACCACAGGTTCATACTTTGATCTAAACGTTTAAAAGCTTACCAGTCCAGTTTTCTGTTTTCTGTTGTCTTTAGACTGTTAAAGACAACTGCAATTCAAACTCACAAGCTGCCTGATTTGTGGCCAGTATTATATAATTACAAAACTGCTGGGTCATGGCTGTTCTCAGTTTATTGCAAGAGATGCATTTATGTTTGCATCTTACTCCTACAGAAGAAAACTGCTTCAACAGTAATATCAAGAGGCAACCCCCCATAAAGCAGTTTAAAGAGAAGTGTCTTAAATGCTAATGTGAGGCTTACTAATTTCTTCAAATTAGAACAAAGCTGTGCAGACACCTGCCCACCAATGGTGGGTCCTGGGCTGGAATTAGGCACTTAAAAGGGTGACATATTAACAAACCATCTGCTGGCCTGCACAGCCCTTATTTCTATGCAGGCAGGTAGGAGAGAAATGTAAATACAGGTGAACACCTGAAGCTGAACTCTGCAGGGTGATGAATAAGGGCTCTTAAGAAGATGCTCTGAGCACAGTTCTCCATGCAGATCTGTCTGTGCTCGAGCCAGCTCTGACCCAAGCTCTCTGGCCTGGGACCAGGTGCTGAGACTCTTGCTGGAGCTGCACCCGTTCCTGGCCACATCCCTGCAGATCCAGAACCCCATCTGACTGACCTGGCATCCCGGCTTGACCTCAGCCCTGCCTCATCCCTGCGACTTGCCTGGCAAACCACTGCCCTGCTGGCTGTGGCCACTGCGCCGCCTCCCGCTCAGCCTCCCGCTCACGCAGCACAAGGTCACTGCCCTGCCTGATCTACTGTGACAAGGGAGGAGGGAAGGAAAACCACAGGCTGTGACCCTCCTGCCAAGGTACACTACCCTGATACTCAGAGTTCTGAGCAACTCCAGAATCTCAGCAATCTAATGGACCAGCCCTCTTGCTTCTATCTCTCTCAGCACCAGGCACCAAAGAAAATACGGTTGAAGAAATCAAAGCTCAGGATCTGAACAAAAAGGGACATAAGTTAAATGAGGCCAGAAAAAGGATACCTTACCTTCCATGTGTATCTTCCAGGATATTTCTCTATGAAAGGTTTATATTTAGAATGATTTCAGGCATTAAGGGAATCAGCTGAGGACAAAGACTGATCAAATAAGCCCTTTGGTCTTTAAATACACTTTCATACAGTATTTTCTAAATCTAAAATAGATTATGCCCTCAGGAAAAAAACAAAACAAAACAAAACAACAACCAACCAAAAAAACCCATACAAATAAAAGACCCCAAACAAAAAAACTTTAATATAATAGTTGTCTGAATATGTGGTCTGTATGCTTTTGTGCTCTCCACCTCCCTCCCAGTTCAGATTTTTATATTTACAAGTTACTAGATTCAGGAATAGAATAGATTATTTACACATTTCATGTTTACAAATAGATCCTGACACCCTGCAGGAAAGGCACCAAACTATATCAACCCAGATGAACAATTAGAGACAAAATAAGTTGTGCAGAACACAAAAGTTTGCAATAATAATTTATTACTTTATTTAAAATAACATTTTAATGAAGCTGTGCCTACAATTCAGCATTACCTAATAAAGCATATTTTTTGATTTATGAGTAGTAATCTGTAAAAGTGAAATGAATGACATATAGCTGAGCTTACAGGTGATTGCAAGGCATGGGTATGCATTTATTGCATTACAGCAGAGCCTTGACAGCTGGCTCTGTGATTGTGTTTTGTGGGACCAGGTTCCACCACGCAGTGCTGGGAGAACAAACTCCCTGACTGACAAACACTGTGAATGGATAAACTGGCATGGAAAGGGAGATGGAACATCATAAGCAAGTTTATTGCATTAATTACTCAGTTTAATTAATTAATTAGTGACAAATTGGCAACTCCTCTCCCCTGGTTTTAGAGGTATACAGGATTTTAGAAGGACAAGTTAGATGTGCAATTAAGCTTCAATCCTGCAACTATCTGAATGCAAGGGCCAGGAGGTCTTTGCTGACACTAAGCTGCAGGACCAGAAGCTAAACTAATGCTGTACTCTATTTTCTTGCTTGCTTTCAGTGCAGAAAATGTTAAGACAAATACAAGGGCTCTCTATGTCGGTCCTTTAAAAACACAACCCGCGTGCATTAGGATATGAAAAATACAACGCACAGGTAGCAGTGTCTTTTCCACTTAAGTGCAGCACATTTCAGCAGTTGCATTCTTGGGCTTCTCAGTCATGTGTCTTCAAGTCACTTGATGCAGATTTATGGCTTAATAGGTTTTTTCCATCATCTGCAATCCAAGCCGTCCAACCATCAGTAAACTGTGGAACAGAATAGTTGTTATAAAAAGAGGGAGGTGGAGGCAAAAATCCCATAAAGAACAAGAAGGAAGAAAACATTGACATCATTTCATTTAGCTGAACGCCACCACAAGATTTCGTTTTTCACAGAACTTGCCATGTAACATTTTTAAAACAATATAATCCACAAATAAGTTAAATAATTGTTTATTCAATAACACAGACAAGAACAAAGGACAGCTGGTTACCTGGCACCGGCAATTATCCCGGGCATTGCCTTTTTGGAGTTGTAAAACCTCATTCCCATAACAGCAGACAAGGTGCCGGACGCCGCTGTTGAAAAGAAGCCCAGTCAGAACCATTTGACACAGAAATGCCAGCTCAGCTGGACACTGAGCAGCACCAACCAAACAGATCTACAGGAACAGAAAGGAATTCCTCCCTCTCTGAGTAAACAGCTGGATTTTCTTCAGCATCAAAGCTGTCATTACAAGCTTCTCAGCAGCTTTGGTAGGCACACTCCACTGCTCAACCAAAGCGAGATCTCACCCGGGTTGAGACCACAGTCTGATCACCCACAAACTCTAACCCTCTGAACAGGTCAGTAGCTCTCCCTCCACCCTTATTTGCAAAAGAATTATTATTCCCTCAAACACAGGCCGGCTCAAAACCTCCAGAAAGCTGGAATGGTGACAGTATTCACTATGTAGGAGGTAAGTATTATTTACACTTCCCATTTCTCCATGATATTCTGAACTGGAAAGCGGCACTAAATACTACAACAGGAAAGAAAACAACCCCACTTGAAACTATGATTAGAAAACAGAAAGCAGTCCAAAGGATCCAACTGAAACAGCAATTAACATCTTTGACATTACTCCAAATTATTTTATCTCTAAATGTGAAACATGAAATTCACAGGGCATTGTTTCTTTGAAGAAGAGAGGCAAGTGAAAGTGCTGTATACCTTTTTCCAAGGCCTTAAGATTTTTTGCATCAGACAGGGTAAAAGGTAACCTCTGTCAAGGTTCTATTTCTGCATTTCTACCCCGATGTACTGGGACCAACTTACAGCTCCTCTGCAGGAGCCAAAGCTGCACATCATGAGGAGGGAGGGAGGGAGGGCTGTACCAGACTGAAACATCACTCCTTTCAAGAGGTCCATTTGAAAGCACTCCATCACATATCACACACTATATCACCACATCAGGATATACAAAAGCTGCTCATGCCTCTTCCATGACACTGCCTAAAAACCCATGCCAGAAATGCACAGCCATTCCCACAGCATGCCTAAGTGGAAGGACAGTTCACAAATGGAAATTATGCTTTATATTGAGCTGCATTTTACATTTCATTCCTTACTGATGAGGTTGGTCCTCTATGGTGGCTTCCTATAGAACCTTTCAGCACATTAATCCTTTTGGTTTAAAATAGTCTTAAATCACTGTAAAGCTATAGTATCAGAGCACTAGTGACACTATGGAGTAGTTACAGAACTAGCATGATCCTCAAGAAGTCATCTAGGATGCCCTAGTGCCTAAAGGCACAATCAGTTCCTGATAGTGATTTAACCAGGTATTACACTCCTGCAGCAAAGGAGCTCCCTGAGGTTCATCTGAGTGCTTCATAATACTTTCCACATCAAAGTGATGTGATTTCATCCTTCTCCTTCCCCTGAAGAACTGCAAGCTTAAAACCCACAACTTCTTCTAAGTTCTACTGTAAGCAAGCAGAACAGATCACTGCCTCTTTTCTTTTACATACTGTTTCTTCCAGAGTGTTTGATGCGTTGGAACACGTACTGCTCCTCTGAGATGCTTGTGCAAAGCAAGGTTCCATAAGGCCACATACCACCTGTCACAGTGCTGTCACTACTGCAAAAATAGTGCTTATTCCACCACCACGGGCTAAAAACGCTACTTCAAAACCAAAAATTTTCCATGTGTTTCCTGCACCTCATGTGTTGGTGTAACACGTTATCTAATCTGGCATAGGAGACAGGTATTTCTCATCAGCTCTGGATTCAAGCAAGACAATCCAGGTCTTCTATCCAGGTATCGTGCACAAATACAGGAGGTCCTGCCACCACTTACAACATTTGTATAGGTAAAAGGGCACAGGGCAGCTGAAACATGCTAGAAAAGGAAGGCTACTGTTCCCACCGCTTCCACTAACCCTCAGTACTCGGCTGCCGAGCAAACTTACCGAGGGAAAGCCACACATTCTTTGGATCTTTGGACTGCTGGTAGGCACCGAGTCCCGCTAAGCCGCCAAACAGAAGACCGGCAGCTAGAGAAGGGACGCTGCCTTGAATAAAAATATAAATCAGTCAGCGGAAGAACGCGCACAGAGACAGCCTGCACATCAAACGAAAGCACTTTGCGAGTTTCCCGTTCTAGTAAATCCACAAAACCAACCCAGCCAAAGCATTAGGGGTTAAGTTGAGGGGTTTGGGGAGTTTTTTTCAGATACTCCGCAGTCCTCCGCGAGGAGGTGGCAACAAGGACTTAGCGGGACCATCGGGGTCACCGCCGGCCCGGCAGCGGGGAGGAGCGGAGGGGAGCTGAGCGGAGCTGAGCGGAGGGGAGCTGAGCGGAGGGGAGCTGAGCGGAGGGGAGCTGAGCGGAGGGGAGCTGAGCGGAGGGGAGCTGAGCGGAGGGGAGCTGAGCGGAGGGGAGCTGAGCGGAGGGGAGCTGAGCGGAGCTGCCTGCGGGCACGACCCGGACACCCGCACCCACCTGCCTTGGCGTAGCCCACGACACCGCCAGTCGCCACCAGCGCCGCGTAGCCGAAGCCCAGCCAGTCGTACTCCATCTGCGGGCAGCCGCGGAGAGCCGCGCAGCGCAGCGCCGACCTTGGGCCGCCCTCCCTCCGGCCCTGCCCGCCCGGCCCCCGGTGCCGCCTCCCGGAGGTCCCGCCCGGCCCCCGGTGCCGCCTCCCGGAGGTTCCGCCCGCCGCCCGTGACGGCGCTCGGGGAGGGCCGGCACCGGCGGCAGCGCGGAGGCAGAGCTGGCTCGGTTCCGGGAGGATTTACTTAACTGGGTTCCCATCAGTAGCACAGTTGGAAAGTCAGAAATGAAGCAGGAAGCACCCATCTCCCCTTTTGTTCCCAGGCTCGACATCATCACCCCGCACTGCCAGGGAAGTGGAGGCTGCGGTCGGTCCATAGCGCCTCTTGGGCGCTGCTGCTGCTCCCTCCTCGCACCCTTGCCGTGCCCGAGCGTGGGGTCCCTCCCACGGGAGACAGTCCTGCACAGAATTCCACAGCGTAGGCCCTTCCGCGGGGTGCCCTCCTTGCGGCCAGGCTGCTCCAGTGTGGATGCTCTGCGTGGTCACAAGTCCTGCCAGAACACTTGCTCCAGGGTGGGCTCCTCTCTCCGTGGGCTGCAGCTTCCTCTGGGGCACGTCCACTGCTCCAGTGTGGGCCCCTCTGTGGGCCGCAGGTGGGTCTCTGCTCCGTGGGCTGGAGGGGCTTCAGCCACCTCACCGGGGGCTGCACCACGCTCTTGGCCTGGAACACCTCCTGTCCCTCTTCTTCACTGACCTTGCTGTCTGCAGGGGTGTTCCTCCCTAAAGGCTCTCGTTCCTCTCTCCAGCTGCTGATGCTGCTGTGCAGCAAGTACTTTCTTCTTCTTAAATACATTATCGTGGAGGTGCCACCCGTGTTGTCATGAGTTCAGCCATGGCCAGCAGCGGGTCTGTCCTGGAGCTGGCTGACTCTGCCCAACATGAGGATAGGTGCTGGTGTCTCCTCTCAGAAGCCAGCCTTGCCCTGGAGGCCCAATCCAGATGTCAAAAGAAGGCATCTGGATTGTGCCAAGGATGCCACACGCATGTGGAGCCATGGTGGTGTTGTGCTACTGGGCACAATGCCCAGCACCACGTAGAGCAGCCTGCCCAGCACTGCACTGTGCACTGCACAGTCCTTTGTCCCAAAGGCAGGTTTGCTAACTGGTGCCCAGTGCCAGTTCACTCACTGAGACAGGTATTTCCATTGTTCATTCTGGTTTGCACAAAGCAGGGAGTTTGGTCCTCTCACTTATCATCAGTATGTACACTAGGTATATGTTTTGACAAACTTATTGTACTATTTATATGTTTTAACAAACTAAGGCAGAAACATTCATTGGTTACATAACTTTTCTGTAATCAGTGCTTGACTCCTGTCTACTTGCTAGTTATATCTCTCACTTCTCATGCTAATTAGTCCACAGGTGCAGTTCCTTTCTCCATCTGAGTCTGGGGTCTGTTTTGAGTAGGTAGGTGGTCAATGAGTGGGCTGTGATTGCCCACTGCCAGAATTTACTGCTGCCAGTTACTGCTCAGTTCTGCTGACTTCACTCCTGGTGGCTCTTGTCCAGACAGCCCGTTCATCTTGGGATTGTCTTCTCTTTTCCTTAAAACAAAAGATCAGACAAGGATATGATGCTCACAATACAACTGCTTAATCACAATTGTTCAGCAACAGCTACTGATTAACAAAGAAAAAGAGAGCATTGCAAAGTTTGACTCAAACCCCTGTTCAAACATTGAGGGGCTTGGTATTAGTCCTAGTCCCTGAAGGAGAGTGCAGCTCTCCTGGTCTGGGTCTGCAGAGGTGCCTGGGACTGACTGGCTGGAGAGCAGCTTTGCTGCAGCTTTCCCACTCCTGGGGAACAGGAAAGGTCTTGGACATTCCAGAATGTCACAAGAAGTTGCCCATGAGGCTGCAACACGGTCTTGCAGCAAAAGTGGGAGACAGCACCCTGGACTGCATTAGACAGGTTTGGGCAGATGATCCTTCCCCCCAGCTCTGTGGTAAGACTGGAATCTTGGGAATTCTGTTTTAGGCTCAGTGGTGCAAGGCAGACATTGACATACTGAAGCAGGTCCAGCAAAGGGCTCTGTTGATGGGTAAGGGCTTGGGGCATCTTTCCTGCAAGAAGTGTCTGAGAGAGATGGAACTCTAAACTCTGCAAAGCCCAGGGGCTCCTTATGGATCCATAAAAATATCTGATGGGAAAGGGTAAAGCAGGTAGAGACAGGGTTTTCTCAGTGGTACCCACTGACAGCACAAGGGGTAATAGGCACAAATTGAAATATTGGGAATTTCATTCAAACATAAATTAAAACAATTTTCATTTTGAAGGTGGCCAAATAACAGAAAAGGCACTAAGGCATGAAGTCTCCATCCATGGAGATATCCTTCCCCAAACTGGACACAGTCCTGACCATGCTTTGAGAAAGGAGGGTAGGTCTTGGTGGGCTTCAGAGGTCCCTTCCAAGCCCTGCTGATCCATGACTGTGTGTGGCACAAACACAGTGACACTGATGGAAATTTCTCAGCTGATCTCTGCCTCCTCCCTTCTCAGATGTGGTTTGAAAACTGAGCACTGAGGTTTGTGACAAAATCTTTTATGTATTTTACAGAAAGGAGTAAGTATGTCATTAAGCCCATGACACAAGAAGCAAATTAATTACTTTCTGACCTTGGCAGGGCTTGTGCTTTAATGTGTACCCAAAGATTTATTTAACTTGGCAAGTTTCAAGTCCTGTCTACAGAGCAACACAAAATGACATTCACACACCAGCCCAGAATTGTTTATTATTCTTGTAAGTGAGCCTTCATGTGTTGGTGAAGTCACCAGCCATAAGACAGCAGGATTTGCTAGGCAAAAACCTTTTCTTGGATGTCCCCCTGTTGCCAAAGGTCTGAATCTTCCCTGGATTCCTGGTGTGGGGAGAGGACAGAGATGGAAAGCAAAGCCATAGCTATAGCATGGCACTGTGAATCTGGAGCAGTGAAAATTGGTCTTTGTTTAAATCCATTGAGAATGATTTTCAGAGAGTCATCAAAAGTGCCCCTCTACTGTAGAATAATGCCAGTAAAACTTTTTTTAAGCATTATGTCAAGCTTTTCATTAGGTGTTTGTATGATCATAGGCTGGTTCCTGGTGAAGGCTGAGGGCTCCTAGTCCTGGAATTACCTCTGCTATTTCTTGTTTTGGGGCTGTCTCCAATACTGCTTGGCCTCTTGGCAGAGGAATTGATACAGCTCAGACAATTCCAGTAGGAGTGGAATGAGAGGGCTGTGAGCCTGCTGGTTTAGGCTGGCACTGCTGCCGGACATCAAGCTGCAAGATCAGCCTAAGACTTGTCCTCCCTTCTTTTTAACAAATCCTGCTAGTGGACCTGCTGCCAGGGGATTTGTTTCAGACCCCCAGAGTGTTAGAGCAGCATTTGTGCAGGTACCTGGTTTGCAGTGGCAGGCCCAAGCCCTGCAGGGAACAGGAGGAGGCACGGTGCTGCATCCTGCTTCCCTTGGACCTGCTCTCACAGCTCTGCTCCTGTGGGCTCTGTCACAAGCCCTGCAATCAGGGGACACCAGATATTTTTGGCTGGTGTGCGTACCTCTGATGTCAGAGGCACACATGGAACATACACCTTCCCAGGGATGGAGGGGTTTTGGTATCGTTTGGGTGTGTTCAGCTAAAAGGCAAATTGCATGAAACCTGCAAGTTATTCTGCTGGCTTGGATCAGGCCCCACGAGCTGACTCACGTCTCAGCTCTCCTTGAAACTTCACAGTGCCATGCTGTGGGGTGGAAAACAAGCACCTTACACTTCTTCCTGCACCTGGAGAAACAGTGTGTCTGAGGAAGGTGCAAGTTCATGAAGAAACCCTCAGCTCCCACATCTCACAGTCTGGAGTCCCTGTAAGAAAAAGCCCCACTGAATTTGAGGTTAGCAAGCATTGGCCCTGTCAGCTCATGCATCCCATTACAACTACTGTGCTGCAGAACTGCCCCGCAGAGTACTCCACCTCTTGCAGTAATAGACAGTTTAACAAACCCTGATGATGAGTTCAAGTTAAAACAAGCCCTTGCAAGCAATGGTGATGTCTCCTCCCCACCACTGGCAGGAGGTGCAGTGGTAGCTTCTCCAAATGTCTTCTCCCTGCCTCACACACCGAATGGCAGAAGAAGAATACATGTTGCTTCTGTCTTTCATTCTCGATATTTTGACTATCTCAGATGCTAGGCAATTAAGGAAAGGCATTGCAGTATCTACACCAGGCACAGAGGTTTGCAGAGTCATGGAGCTGCTGGTACAGTATCACACAGTGAGTAAAAACCCTTGATGCTAGGAGTGCACAAAGGCTGAGGAAAGGGAACTGATGATTTTCATTCATAAACATGAATCTTAATCCCAAAGCAATGGCAGCTTGTGCAGATGTACTTGTCAAAGCTTCAGACCTTTTTCCAGTGGGGTTCTGAGCCCCTCCAAGGATGGAGACTGCCCAGCTTCCCTGGACAGCTTGTTCCTCTTGGTTTAATGTCCTTGGAATCAAAAGGCTGCAGTTCCACATATACCCTTACAGTGAGATTTCAGCTTTTTTGGACAAGGTGTTTAAGAGTCTTTAGGAGCAAATAAGAGGAAAGGCATCCAGTGGGTTGTCCAAGCAAGTCATATTGACTACAGTGGAAAGTCTGACTTGCTTGGAAGTCCCATTTGAGAGAGCAGCATGTCCTTTGCATGCCCCATCTCAGTCAGGGTTTCAGTGAGTGACTGAAGAGAACAGAAGACTTTTCTTCTTTGTTTATATCAATTCAGAAATATTATGTTTTCAATTTAAAATTAATTAAGAATTCTGAATTCAATTTTTTTTTATTTTTTTCCTTTGCCATATTTATAGAAGACAAGGAGGTACAGATACAGGAGCCCAAGCTCTCTCTGTGGAGGTGCACCACAGCTGCTGAACTGAATCACTGCTGTTATTGTTGTTCAGGGGAGTCTAACCTTCCTTAACATCCTTCCTGTAAGCCACCCCCTCCAGTTTTTCATCTTTCCCTTTCTTTTACTGCTATTTCAAAGTAACATCAGCATGGGAAGGTCTCACTGGTTTCAATGTTTCTTCAGTTTGGCCACCAGAAATCTTTGTTTTGTCTCTTCTACACAGTGTATGCAGTAATACACTGTATATAGAGTATACACGTATACAGTGTATACAGTAATTAGCTGTATTGTTATTTTCAAAAATTAAAAATAAAAAAATAAGGCCACTGATGAGGCAGATGTTGCACCCAAAAAAATCAGTCACACAGTGAAAGCAGATTAATTTACTTACAGAAAAGCATAAGCAAAAGCATAATTTGGTGTAGCACTCATGAAAACAAAACAAAATTAGAAGAAGAAAACAACCCTTAAATAACATATGGACAGAATCTGTGGTGTTTTTCTGGATTTTTACTTGAACAGGTAATATAACCCGTAATATATCTGTATACCTATAAAATATCTGTATTTCTTCAGGTTCAGAGTGCAACATGCTGTTATATCCAGAAGTTCTAAACTGCCAAGCTCATTGCTTCTGCTACTGAGTGATATTTTGCTGTTCACCTCTGGAATCTGAACAGTGAAATGTGATGTTGTTTGTGCTCTGGGATACTTTAAATACTCACACACAATGGTGAGCACTGCTTTATTTTACTTGGGAATTTTCTGTTTGGGAGATACTCAGCTTGTTAGGCGAAGGAGAGGATGGGCTGGTCCCAGACCTCTCTGAAGTCCTTAAGTCTCTAGACCTTCCTAAAACTCCTTGTTTAAAATAATTACTCACTCTGAAATACTTCTCTCTTCAGCTTCCTTCATGATAGCAAGATAGCAAAATCCTCTTCTCCCCTCTTCAAAATACTAAACAGAATTTCTTTTCTGGAGGTAAACTTCTAGTGGCTTTCTGCTGGAATCTGCATCATTAGGTGTTGGCAGCTATAAAAGCAGAATAAGCTGACTGAGGCAGATCCAGTCTGTTCAGAACCTTCCCTGCGGGTTACAAGCCACGCTCCAGGACATCAAATTGTGTTGTGTTCCTGTCACAGAATTGCTGCAGTTTGCAATCCAGTTTGTTAAAAGACCCTGAAATTAGCAGTGTTATCAAGAAGTTGGCAGTAAATTGCTATTATTCAAGTAAATTGGTATTATTCAAGAGGTATTCTTTGAGCCATCACTGCTTGCTCAGAAGAAAGGCAGGACAGCAGCACACAGTCTCCCTAGATTCAGGCATCCCGATTTTTATCGCTTTTGTGCAGCTGACTGGGTCACTCAGCAGTGCTGCTAACTTGCCATGTGAGTACAACCATGATAGCTACAGGAATAAGCATTTGCTTCCTTCCTTTGTTTCTTAGGACATTACAACTGTTTCCCGTGGCTTGTGTCTTCTGTTTGCCACACTAAAATATTCTCAAGCTCCAATTTATTTTTCTTTTTTTTCCTTTTTTTTCCTTTTTTTTTTTTTCTCTTTCTTTTTCCTCTTCAGTATGCTTGGTCTGTAGAGATTCTGTGTAGTTTACAAAGAGCTTGAAGAGAAAAATCTTCTCAGACGTTGGATGGCCTCCCTCTAGCGGCTGCTACTGTGGAATTAAAGTAGGGCTGTGACCTACCGAGCCCAGGGCTGTGTTTGCATCAACCACTGTATGCCATGAGAGTGAGTGAACTTGGCAAGAGGTCTTATGCCACGTCAAAATACAAAACAGAAACACTACAGTTATTGCCAGAGCTTAGTTACTGCTTTTTCTGAAAATACTTACCTTCCACGCTTTCCCTCTCTCCTTGTGTCCTCACACAGGATGATCTAAGGACACTGACAAACCAAAACCTGCATATAAATAACTTTTCAATTTTCAGTAAGAGAGATATGCAAGCCCCTGTTTATCAGACATAGACTCCTGTGCCTGAAACCCTATCTGATTTTTCTAACCAGGCACATAAATCTAGTAAAAGATCCTGTTTGCCATTACAAACCTTGTCCCAACAGATATGTAAAGCACATGATGATCTGGGATGATCTGGGAAATGCAGCATCTTTATTCCATTTCCAGTAGTTTTCTGTTATTCTGTGTAGTAAATACCAGTATCTTTGACAAAACCAAATCTTTATGTATAGCCAGCAGTCGTATTCCTGTGTTTAAGATCTTGCTGATTGTGATTCATTACACTTGTCTTTTAGACACAAAAAGTGCCAGGAATGTTTAACTGTGTTTGCATTTTTGTAGAAAAACATAGCAAAGACAGGGTAGCAAGACAAAAGCTGGAGCTAGAAAACATCCCATTAAAAATGACAAAAATGGAAAGCTACTGCAGCTGCAAGAGGAGCTTTGCCCTGGTGTCTCCTTTTGGATCTCTCATACTTTGGCCTCCAAGTGTTATTTGTAGGCAGTGTGAGACAACCCAAACCAAGCCACATGTTTAGAATATCCCTAAAAATCCTGTTTCATGAGCTTGTGCTCTGATACAGAAGAAATTACAATTGCTACTGCTATTCTCTTGACTGCTTTTATTGATATTTTAGGCTAGGGTGTTGTCACCTGAAAATACCAGCTGAATTTCTTCTGTCAGTGAGGAGAAACCAATACTTTTATTCATACTAGATTTTCCACAAACTAATTCTGGGTGCCATTTGTGTATTTTCAATATAGCTTTTCAATTTTCAATATAGTTGTGATTTCAATATAGTAGTTCAATATAGTTGTGTTGATGTGAAATTGCTGTTATTGAAGCTGACAGAAGTTCTCAATTCTTTTTCTTATCAATACACATAACTATGGTGTGGGTTAAGGATTCTTGAAATTAAATATTTGTTGCTAGCACAAGAAGAAAAAATGGAGAAAAATGTACATATTACAATGACAACCTCCATGGCTCTCTTCCATATCAATCCATTTCACCACTTCCACCTCCCATGGACCCTGGGACATCTGAAACTAGGTAGCAGAAAATCCAATAGTCCTTTCAAGAGCTTTGTGTTCAGGTTTATGTCCACTCTCTGGGACCTTTCTCCACAGAACTGGGGTAAAATGCTTTGGAACAAATCAATAGATGCATGGCTGCTAAACTTGTCAAGTTTCTTCACTGTGAGCAGCTTTCATGACCCAAAAGACCTAAAAATTTTATTTGAGAAATAAAATCCCTCTTCTCCAACAGCCTCAGCAGGATACTGCACATGATCATTCACGTAACCTTCCCAACCAGCAATGCCTTCCAGGTGCTATTTGAACACTAGGCCACTAACACGTAGTACCTTCACATGAATCTAGTGGTAAGTACTGGATTTTTGCTTTGGTTTTTGTTGTTTGTTTGTTTGTTGGTTGGTTGGTTTAAGGAAAGATACTAACAGAACAAATTCAGGCATGATATAATTGGAAGTAGTTACTGAAACTCAATTATGGCCTATGATATATAATAATAGATACAGATTTAGGCAGATCACAGGACCTATACAGCATATAAATGGGTAAGAGGTTATCCTCTGTCACTAACTATCACTTTCTACTAGATCAGGTTTCTCAAAGTCCCACCCAACCTGGTCTCAAACACTTCAAGAGATGGAGCATCCACAATTCCACTGGACAACCTGTCCAGTGCCTTGCCATCCTCACAGTAAAGAATTTCTTCCATATATCAAATCTAAAACCATTCTCTTACAGTGTAAAACCATTCCCCTCTGTCCTATCCCTACATGCCCCTTAAAAGATCCTTCTCCAGCTCTCTTGCAAGCTCTCTTTAGGCACTGGAAGGCTGCTCTAAAGTCAGCTAAGAGCCTTCCCTCCTCCAGGCTGAGCAGCCCTAACTCTCTCAGCCTGTCTTCATAGGAGGGGTGCTCCAGTCTCTGATCATCTTTGTAATGCTCCTTGGGCCTTGCTCCGTCAGGTCCATGTACTTCTCATGTTGGGGGACCCAGAGCTGGCTGCAGCACTAGCAGTGGGTTCTCATGAGGGTGGAGTAGAGTGGCGTTCCACCTCTCCCAGCCTGTTGCCACGCTGCTTTGGGTGCAGCCCAGGACACGTTTGGCTTTCTGGCTGCTGGCACACAACAAACATCCCCAAGTCCTTCTTCTTAGAGCTGCTATCAGTCTGTTCTCCTCCAGCCTTCATTTGTGCTTGGGACCTTGCATTTGGCCTTGCTGAACTCCATGAGGTTTGCACAGTCCTATCTCTCCAGCCTGTCCAGGTCCCTCTGGATGCCATCCCTTCCCTCCAGCGTGCGGACTGCACCACACAGCTCAGTGTCACCAGCAAACCTGCTGATCCCACTGTCCATGTCACTGACAGAGATGTTAAACAGTGCCAGTCCCAGTACCAACCCCTGAGGAATGCTGTTCACACCAAGTGCCACACAACTTACACCAAGTGCCATGCCACAAAAACTGACTCATGAACTTTAAAACAAATGCAGAAAAGACTGTATGATCCAACTGCAGAACTATTCCACAGCACTTTGCCATAAACAGCGGTGTGTGTCAGCTATAACCAGAACTTCATTACTTTATTTCTCCCCTTGTGTATATTTGGTTTATCAAATAAAGCAACACACCAAAAAGTGTGATTTTGTCCCAGGGAAAATTCAGAAAAATATTACTTTTTCACAGAAAGCATTAAGGTAAAGATAATGCTTTATCAAAAAGAAAAGGAGACAGTGATGGCAGGGGATAAATGCTTTAAATAGCCTGGGATGTGCATTACCGTCCCAAATTAAAAATCTGTTTGTAACAGATGGCAATAAATGTGGTGTGTGGGAAATGTTGGAAAATGCTGATACAATGGCAAAGCAGAAAGATATCTGACAAAACAGGAATGACCCCAGGACATCCACAAAAATACTGGAAGGCACTGCCTTCCAGGAACACAAAACTACTGACATTACATTATTCACTACCTCCCAAATTGAGCAAACTAGGCATCTTTGTAAGTTAATTAAAAAGTAGGGTAAAGTGTAGCTCAGTATGGGGAAAAAATGAATTTGTCATATTATTCTTTAAATAGTTGCTTGAGCAACTGAATTCAGATTCAGAATTTTCCTGGGGAGCTGCTCTTTAAAAAAAGAGTTTGTCTAGAGAAGTGGTACTGCTTATGAAAGTTAAAATAAATTTTGTCATGAGCTGCTCACTCTACTTTTGTTCACTTCTTTTCTCCCATTCCATGATGGTTGGCAGAGTTTTGTCCTTGAAAACCAGGAACAGGAAAGAGCCACCTCATGGGCAGCAAGTTTCCAGCCACCAGGTCTTGAAAACAGCCACCAGCAGCACTGCACTGCTCAGGTGTGGAGACAGCCACAAGAGAGATGGGTCAGCCCCTCTGAGGCCTTTAACTTCATGCTTTTTCTTAGTGGGGGAGGTTTGGAGGAAGAAAAAACATTGCTTCAGAGCCTGGACCTCTCTCACTGGACAAAGGCAACACAGCACCAAAGGCAACAGCCCCTCTTAGCCCTTCCCTTCAGTCTTTTTGCCATTGCAATTCCAGTGTGAGCTGTTCTGCATGTGTTGACTCCTAGAGGCAGCCCCTTCCCTTTCCTCCTTGCATGACCACCACAGATTATGGAGACAAACACAGGCAGCTTACACAACATGAGCCACTGCACCCCCATTTCTGTAACATGCACACTTAAACTAACATTAGTCTGGAAATCCTGCAGCATAAAAGGCTTCCTGACTTGCCTTGACCTTCCAAATGCCATACTTGTGATTCCAGGGTCAAAACTATCTGCCAAGTCTAATTTCCACCAGCCCCCTGAAACAACCTGTGCTTCCCCTTCAGCATTTCTCTCTAGGCAAAGGGAAAATTTCTTTACATTCCTATGCCACCAACTGATCCCAGCTTTTCTCCTGCACTTTACAAGCTGATGCACGAGAGTTTGCTCTTCAGAAATCTGCTTGAACTGTTCCCATCCTTGGGAATATTATTCTGCAAGACACGATTGAAATCAACAGGAACTTTTTCTGGACACTGGAGCCATATATTTATGTTTAGGAAACACACAGGGCTTGAGGTGGGTCACGTGTGAGTGTGCTGTGGGACACAGTCAGCAGGCACGTGTGCCAGTGCTGCCTGCCCCTTAGGAGGGGTGCCTGCCTTGCCACCAGGGTGTCACAGGCCCCACTCCAGCACCTGGGCCTTCGGAGAGCCCCCACTGCCCACCACTCAGCCCCGCTGTGCCTCAGCAGCACAGCAGGGACCAGCAGCACCCACCACCTGTCCCTTCACCCTCCTCCATCACAGCGCCCACGCTACCAGCCTTGGCCCAGCCCTGGACCGGCCTGCACCTCCAGGATGATCCTGTTCCTGAAACCAATGCCACGAGCCATCTCCTGCAACAGGGAAGGGCGGTCTCCCCACCATCCACAATCCAGCCATGAGTGTATAGGAAGAGGGAGAATGTTGAGATGAAAAACGAGGGATGGGACCACCTTGCTTTGAGATGATTTATTGCTCAAGTAGCCAGATAAGATGTCAGTCTCAAAGGTGTGAGATTTAGAGAGGAGCAACAAGTCAGCCACAGCTCCAGGTAGTCACAGGTTTCTCCTTCACACAGCAATATCTAACTTTTGGTCCAATAGACAGTTGACACGAAACTTCTTTCTACTTACTAACCTATCACCTTTACTTAATTTTGCTGCACTGAGTCTGTCTCTTAGCCATAAGCTGACAGGTCACATACTCATACACACACTTCTATTATAGTTTCTAATCTCTACCTTGCTCAGTAAGTTACATTATTTTTACTTATAACTTATTACATTAACCCAAGCTCTTTCCAAGGCTGCAGACTGAACCCTTCAGCATCTGAATCTGATGGACAGTTGTAGGTAGGATGGGAAAGGTCACCTCTTAACCCTGTACAGCAACAAGAATTTGTCTGACCAGGTGCATAAGATGGCATGAAAAATTATGTGCTCTGAAATTCTGGTTTGTCTGTTTTCTTGATCTCATCTGACCAGGGAAGGGAGGTAGCTGGTGAATATGTGTGTGCAGTCTTCAGAAGAAAAGACTTTCTTTCAAGATGAGTTTGCAACAACGGAGGGAAAAAAAACCCAACACCCCTCCTTAAATATGTACAAAGGCTCAATTTCATATTTTGCCAGAATTTTTCATTTCAGTGGGGTATGTGAAAGCAAAAATGTGTGTTTGTGTGGTGAGGTAAAGGTTTAACTAAAATATTATAAAATATTTTATAAATATTTTATAAAATATCAAGATTGTTGAGCTCCAAAGCAGACCTCAGAACCTGGAAATAAAGAATTAAAACTCAGAGAAAGGCAAGAAGCTTATTTTTTAAAAAAAGTGTTCTGATTTAAGGCAATGCATGTCATCCTCTTGAGCTGTTAGGCTGCTGACAGTCATAAGAGCACTAAACTGCACCTCCTGTGTTTAAACATCTGATGGATAATAAGGAAAAGGTCTCATTTCTAGTAACTTCCTCTGATATGTTTTGGAGGAAGCTTTTCTGAGCTGTTTTTGACCCATGAACTAATTCTAGCGTATATGGGAGAGTTGCAGTCCTGGTTTGGGGAGCTGAATTCTAGAGGGCGGTTCAGGAAACTCTTGCTTCTCCCAGTGGGAGTGAGCTGGACTTGTGGGGACATGCAGGGTGCCAGGGACAGGCAAGGGAGAGCTGCTCTGCAGGAACTGCCAGTGCCCACCCCAGCACCCATGCTTCTGCCAATTTCCATCCTGGCTGTGTGCTGGCATCAGGGATTGTAGCTCAACATGTGCAGCACAGCTTTAGGTGTGGTCAGATGAATTTGCTCATAGGTGAAAGGAGGCAATAGGCTCAAGTGGTCTGGCTGGATCTTGCCCCAGGGCTGTTGGCAACTCAGCATCTGGGAATATCAAGAAAATCTCTGTTACTGCTGGACTGAAGTTTCATTAGTTACATGTGAGAGTTATCACAGACATTGCCTGATGCTGGTATTTAGAGAGAAAAACAAATTTTCCTTAAATTACTCTCATCTAATTCTGTTCTTCAAGGAGCTGTGCTCTTTGAAGCCTCTTACACCAGTGTCTGATAGTTGAAGAGGTAGAGGAGAACCAAGTGAGGGAGCACAAGCCCATTTAGTAGCTGTGCTTTTCCAACAAGTCTTATTGAAGACATAGCCATCCTTATTCCATCATCACTATGTGCTGTTTCAGTGAGAAGCAAACAGTTGGTTGTGAAGAAAAGGATTATTCCTTTGCAGTACTTAAATTCTAATGACTGTGAATTGCATATAGACCAAAGCCTGCCATAAGTTATATCTTTTCAAGTGAACTATAATATCTGAATGGGGGCTGGAGGACAAGAGTAATTTTTCAGAAATTCTGCAGTTAAGGTGTTTTTGTGATTGGTCTTGAGTGGTGTTGTAACACTTTCCCTTCAGTTGGTTTTTCAAAAGAGGAAGGTTTTGATGGTGAGATTACAACAGCTTTGTGGGCATGAGACTCAAAAACAGTCACAGGAAAATCCCTGCTTTTTTAATACTTTATTACCATGAGAAGTTCTTGCTCAATCAGGAAGTCTCACTAAAATAATGGAGAATAGGAACAAAAGAATGAGGATTAGTTCTATGAGTAATGATGAAGACATAGGTACAAAATACATTTTTTCTAGAGCGTGGCTTATTCAACCAGCATCACTGTCTGGAATCATATTAAAAAGAACCTTTTGTGTCTCTGTCTGTCTGACTTTTGAAGGGTGGGGACTAAGCTAAGAAAAATTAACAATTATACCAGGCAGAACAGAACCACATTAGTGTATATTAATATGATGTATGCGTTGCAGGGAAGGTTGTTACAACAGCCCATCTACAAATGATAGTGGGATGGGGAGAGGTACCAAAATTATTTTGACTTATTAAGTTGCTGTGGTGAAAAGTTCAGTGGATGCTAAAGCATCTGAAACAAACCCACAGATCTGTCTGTTCAAGCAACTGGCCATGTAAAAACTTAGAAATAAGGAAATGGCTAATGTGGTAGATTAATATACTAGTGGTGATAGTCAGAATTTTTTGGTATTTCTCTTTCATCTCGTTCTCACATCCAAGGGGAGTGTTCTTTGACAGCTAACAGCTCTATTTGGGAAGTAAGGCTATAGCATCAGATAAACTGCAGTGAAGGACAACTCCCATCTCCCTTGTGATCCTACTGCCTCTGCTGGAGACATACTTGTGGCCATTTTTCTTATTTTTCTGTATACCAACTGAGGACTTGACATCAGGATGATGCAGATAAACTTTCAAAGTCTAGGAGTGGTTTAACACTCCACCCACAACCAAAACTATCCACCATTTTCATTCCTTTGTGATAATAGACAAAATTCATGGCTATGTTAGCAGCCTTCTTCCTGCCTGGAGAGAGCTGAGGTGAGTCTGATTCTTTGAGTTTAGACAGGCACAATAAGCAACTGTGTCAAAAACACTTTCAATTGTGGCTGGCATGTGGCTGTGTGAATCCTTGGAAAAGTGAGCACAAGCTATAATGCAACATCATCTTCCACTGATTCCCAATTTTGGTGTCAAGAGCAGCAGCAACAAAAAATACACTGAAAGTGTATTTTAGGCTGCTCATGTTCTCAGATCCCTCTCTCTGATGGAAAGCAGCCCTGTGGTTAATGTGAGCTACCTTTCAGATCATGAGTGGTCTGAGCTTGTGGGCTGGCACAGGACACTGTGGGCTGGCACAGGACACTGTGGGCTACCTGCTCCAGTAATGAGCTACCTCATATTCACACTGTGCAGAAGTTAGTCAGGTTTGCAGCAGGCAGTGACAGCACTCTGTGTACCCCATGTCCCTTTTGAGCTGGCACAAGAGCGGCTGTGACACGGTGCTCCTTTCCCACCCCCTTCCCCTGGAACAGATGACCCACATTTTGGGGAAGAGAGAGGAGCCACACATTAATGTCTTTTCTTGCATGGAAGCTCGGAAGGGATGCTCCAGCCTTGTTCGGCAGCCAGGACAGTCCTGGGCACTCGAACAGGGAGTGAATGGGTGATTGCTGTGGCAACCGGTTTTACAGGCAAACTTTCTCTTGCAGCTCTTAGCCTGAAGGAATTGCTAAGCATTTAGCAGCTCTTATATTTCGATTGGTATTTCTCACTGAATCGCTGCCTCAGCCGAGTGATCCCGAAGTGTGTTCCCTCACCTCCCTGCAATAAGTGCATCTGAGGAGATAGGAGTACTGGAATGAGATTATTGACGCTGGGCTTAGGGTGAGGTGGGAAAATCAACGCCTGGATGTGAATGCTCCCATGCAGGGCTTTTTTTGTGGTATTCAGGAACAAAGATCCTGGATGAGTGCCAGACCCTGCTGTCTCCTTACACTTGTCATAAGGGAAGGGAAGCAACAGGAAAGGAGAACATTGGAAAACTGGTCCCCACAGCAGCAGCAGCTGTTGCACACATCCTATTAAAGCAGGGAGGAGACAATGCCTCCGATATGTTTCCCAGGCTGCAGTAACAGCTCTGGTGTCTTTCTAGCAGCGCAGAGAGGACAGAGGCCAACTTGCCGAGAAGCTGTCAAGAGAGATTCCAGGAAGGGTTATTTTGGCAACAAAGAGCTTCTGGTGCTCAGACATGTTGTGCACACTCACCCTTAGCAAAGAGAGCAGAGGCAACAGTGCAACCACATTCTGTCATTCCAGAAGTCAGCCAGTGCTGAAAAGCAGTTTAGTCCAGTGCATTAGGCTGGAGTCTGGTGTCAGTGTACCACAGTGCTGGCTTTGCCCGTGGTCTCCTTTAAGATACTGGGAATATCATTTCACCCTTTTCTGCCTGCTTCTGTGAATGGAAAATAAAAACACTGATCTCCCTTGTAAAAGCATGTTGGTGTCTCTGAATGAGAAGTGCTGCTATTACTTCTTGTAATGTTTATTTTCCTACTTGAACAAGGCATAAATTGCTGGTGACCAGCGGAGGTGTTTGCCGGTGGACGCACCCCTGAATACCCTGGGCGATTGTTTTCACCCAAGACTGCTTGCGTCCCAAACCATTCATGTGCTGTGACTATACTGCATGAAAGTGAGGGCAGGAACCTGGCTTGGAAGAAGCAAGAGGGCTCAGTAGCACGGTCTGGGGATGCACACCTATCCCATGGCCATCAGAAGCTACTGTCTGCTTTATATGAGCAGAGAGAGGAAAGGTGTCCCAGTGGTAACGCTGCTCCCTGTAACGTGGCCACTGACCTGCACCATGATGGTGTGTGCTTCTCCAGAGTCCTGGGGGAACTCATTGAGGGCCAGCCAGACACTTCAGACCTACATACCTTAGAAATACTTTCCCTTAATTCCCCCATGCTTCTCTTTCTTATCTGAAAGGTGACTTTCAAGAATTTTCTGTCATGCAGGAGTCATGTGCAAGATAAGCGGCCTGGGATAAATACCAAAGATAAGTTAGGGCTGTTATTTGAAAACCAGCTGAGTAAGATTGAAAGTCTTTAGCCTTTAAGGGGGTAAGAAAAAGTCTTAGTCTTCATAACACGACTCCAGCCAATAAACATGCTATTTTAAGACTTGTGGACAAGTATTTTTTTATCTTTTATCTGAACTGAGATTATCATGGCTGATACTGATACTACAAATAACTGGTTTAGTTCTTTTGTGGTATGCTATCCATCCAGACTGGTCCTTCAATGACTCCTCTGCTTGCCTGAAGGACCTGCAGCTTTTTGTTCTAACAGCTAGACTGCATCCTGACATCATTATCTCCTTTTGATGGGCCTGGAAACTTAAAGGAAATAGTTTGGTCAAACTTGGACGGGAGTTTTTTGTTAGAGCCTGAAACTGAGTCCCCGGCTGACATCCCACACACTGAGAGGGATGACTTCTCACCCCAGAGTTGCCCAGCACTCTTGGATCTGACTTGGATACGTTCAGGTGGGTGTCTGAGTGTTATCCTTATAAGTTTGGGTTCAAAATCCTGTGCAACCACGGCCTCTGAGCACATCTGTCAGAGCCACATGGCCACTTTTGGACAGGCAATCTAATGTGATGGCAAGGAAAAAAAAGGAAGAAGGAAAAAAGACAAACATATGTGCTGTGCAAATGTTGCATCTTTCAGACGCAAAAAGAACAACAACAATAAAATGTTATGCCCATACTGGAAAACATACAGTGGTTATCATGGAAATAACAATGAAATATGCAGGCTATGTGAGGTACACAGTGCAGTACAAAAAAAGACAACCACCTAAAGCTTTCTGACTGTGGAGAACATATCTGGTCCCAAGTTTATGGCTTCTGAGGCAATGGATTGTAAAAAGATCAGAGAAACCAGCTTCCTGGGAAAGTGATCTAGCTACAAATAATATATGCTCATAATTATACTATAAATATCTCAATCAATAATCACTTGCACTTCATGTGCAGGCCAGTTGTAAAATACAGTTATCAGAAGAGGAAACACTATGCTCATGAAGTTATGTGCTAATTTGAAAGTTAAAATGAAGATGCTCTGCCTCTGTTAATAATTATTTCCCACAAGTTACAGTAGGGAGAAGGTGGAAAGAAAGAAAAAGATGAGAAAAAAAAAATATTTACCTGTGCTTCCATTCCTCATATCCCTGCTTTGGGCTGGTATCCCTGCTTTGGAACGTCTAGGCAGTTGGGAGCACTGGAGTCCTACCAGGTGCTTGTAAAAGCAACATGCATGAAGGTGAAATCCTGTTCATCTTCCCACCCTGCCCCAGTCATGTGAAAAAGGTGAAAGTAATAGTTAATACACACAGTAAAGATGAAAATACTGGTTCTTATTCTGCTTCTCTGCATAAATTCTTGACCTTGAACAATGGAGTTTAGGCAGTAGTTATGAGTTATGTGGGTTCTTTGCAATTGCTATGGGAGAGCTGCTGTATGTGGTCCCATAGAAAAGCACGGGAAGACTGGAAGTCAACTCCAGACTGAATTCAGATTTTCTGTGAGGAATTAACTTCAATTTGTTGAAAAATAGAATTTCCCACACCAAAATAATCATCTTGTACAAAATTTCTCCACTACAATGCTTGCATAGATTGCATATTTTAATCTTTATTACTTTTATCTTCCTCATCTCAGATTTTACAGGTGAATCAGCTGAAATATCCAAGGATTTCTGTTTGAACTTAGATCCTCAGACATCTTTATGCTTAGATATGGGACAGTAATGCACATTCTGGACAGCACAGGCACCTCTCCCTCAATGCTCAAAAAGAGCCAGTAAGATTATTTGATAGGTCAGGCTTATATAACAAATTTTTCATCCAGGTTTTGCCAAAATCACCTTCAGATAATGCTTCTGCATGTGTATGTGCACGTGCACCTATGAAATAGAATCATAAAATTGTTTGGGTTGGAAAAAGATCTTAAAGATTTTGTAGTTTCAAACCCTTTTCCATGGCAGGGAGACTTTCCACTAGACCAGGATCCTCAAAGCCCTATCCAACCTGTCCTTGAACACCTCCAGGGATGGGCCATTTACCACCTCCCTGGGGAGCCTGTTCCTTTGCCACAGCACTACCTAGCAGAGAATTTCTTCCTCATATGTAATCTAAACCAACCCTTTTTAAATTTAAGGCCATTCCCGCTGTCCTATCACTGCATAATCTTGCAAGAAGTCCCTCTCCAGCTTTGTCCACGTGTGAAGCAAGCACAAGTGAATCTACAGAAAAAACAAGTGAAAGCATTCTCACCTGGGATCCTGCAGGGCTCAGGAGTGCCCCTCAGGGCTGTTGGTGTCCCTGGGCCACACCAGCAGATGAAGAACATGCTGGTCCTGCAGCATGAACCCCACAAAGAGCCAGGTGAGGCCATGTACCAGAATAGATGGCCAGATTTTCTGGCTGGCTGTGTCTTGCAGATAAATGTCCACAGCATGAAAGAGAAGGAAGAGTAAAATTGCTCCCTGTGCACATGCAGGTGGCACAGGTGGGAAGGTGGCAGCACCCTGGGTGTGATGCTCTTGCCCCCAAGGCCCTTCAGCAGCTGGATGATCTCCCTGTTGTTCTCCAAGGAGAGGTCCTGACCACAGGTGTTGAGTAGGTAGCACCAGGGCATGGCCAAGGCCAAGCAGTGGAGGTCAGTCCACAGGTGGGAGATGCTGCCCTGGAGCACTCCCTTTGCCCAGGAAACAGGGGAGGCACTGAGAAGGCAGAGCTGCCTGCTGTAAGGGAATTGGCTCCTTGAATGACATCCCCATGAACATGGTAGACACTCTGGAGCACGAAGAGCTCCCTGAAGGAGAGCTCAAAGGTCTCAAACTCTTTGTGCAACATCATGACGTAAGTGAGGGTGTGGGCGGCCTCCTTGGCTGCGAGGGCGCAGGTGATATGGGGGTTCTGTGTGAGGTACTCTGTGCAGTTAGGTTCTCTGAATGGTATTTTCCTTCAGAAGGACACCTTATCTTCAATAAATGCTTTACAGGCTTCTGCTAAAATCAAACTCACTGAGAAGTTCAGCCTCCTAGGAGGTTTTTGTGCTTGCAAGTTAACAGCGTAGAAAACAAATGGAAATGAAACATTGACTCAGAACAGCAAAAAGCCAATATCTGAGTGTTGCACAGAAGAACAATTCATTGCTCCTCAGAAAAAAGTCTCTCTTGAAATACAATATCAGCCACCACCAACAGCTTGTTTTGATGGCTGTGCTTGCTTCCAGCTGGAGGATGCATGGATCCGTCTGATGCAGAGTGTGCAGCTGCTGCCCTTGCTTTCAATATTAATAGTTGCACAGTCAGCACTGATGTGGAAGCAGTGAAAGTAAAGAACAACTTGCAGATGGAAGCTGCTCCACAGCACCCTGAAGATTACACAGACATACTGCATAATTACTGTCTTGGCCATGAGCAGCTGGCACATATTTCAGAGTGCCCCCAAATTCAATTTATGGGTATGTTCTTAACTGCTCCCTCCCCACTCTCCCTTCATGTATCATATAGCTGTTAAAATTTCTGTGCATGTACCCTATGAGAGGAAAATCTCATATTTATCTCATACAATTCTTTTTTTTTTACTGACAGGATTTTTTTTAACCACCCCAAAGTTTTAGTCATCACTGCTTCTGAATTGTGAAAGACTTGTAACATGAAATAAATACTACTTCAGTTTGTCTCAGTGACAATTATACTACTAGATCAAGCATATATATATATATATATATAAACTATTGTGGCCCCTTTCTGCTCTTTGGTATTCTGGATAAATATAATTTCTAGAAGGCAATTACCAGCAACCCATTTCAATACATACCATTTTCCAGCCAAAGAACACAGGATGAAGAAGAATTACTCATCTTCCACTTCTATATTTCTGTCTTAATTATTCTTCATTTCTCATGTAAGGGCACCAACACTCACACATAAAAAGCAAGAGAATTTTTTTACCTCTGTGTAGAGTTATGTCACAGTCATCAGGTTTTTTTCAACAATATTTTCATTTGCAAACTTGAAATCTGACAAACAGTTTCTGCTAAGAGTCATGGATGACTTGAACTCCAGGCTTACATCCATCACAAGTTACTGGGTTAGCAAAACCTGCTATTTAAATTAACCCTAGGCTTTCTGATGAGACATTTGTATTTCTAAGAACTGTGTATGCAGCTGGTATAATATTCTTATGCAATGAGAGCTTGACTAAAGTGAAATCCTTGGTAAGTCTCTTTGTTCCAGCTGTGAGTCTGTTGATGTGGATCTCCTGCCATGACACAGCATGTAAACTTTTCTCAACATCACGTTCTTTTGCTCCAATGTGAAGCAATGCTGAGGCAAAATCAGTTGCTTGGAGATTTTGCCAGTAAATGTTCGGAGTGGGCAGTGCATTGTGTTACAGTGGGAGAAATACCATCACCTACCTTCCAGCTCTTGCAGACAAGTCACCTCAGGCCTTGGCAGGTCCCTCCCAGAAGCTACACTTCCCTCCCTCCCATCCTGGCCCCAAACAGTCTCCAGGATTCTCTGTTCAAGCAGATTACAGGCTGCTGGCTTCAGCCATCAAATACAGTCACAAGATGTAATGAGGAGAGGAGCACTGGAGAAGCTTTGTAAGGATTTATGGCCAGAATATCCCCCAAGAGGGGCAGGGGTGCAGGACAGACCTGGCAGTCAAGCTTACCTGGAGACAGCAAGCAGCTGAGCCAGTCCTCACTGGGCAGGCAGCAGCCACAGCCAGGGACAGCTGTCTCACACTGGAGGTGCAGGGCAACGTTCTTTGTGGACACCAGTGCTTTCAGGAGGAGAACAACTCCAGTGGAACTGAGGAGCTGGAATGGAGGTGGGCAAAGTCCCAGGAAGTAAGAGGGTGACAGCCCTGATGCTGCTGCAGGCCAACAGTACAGCTTGTTAAAAGATGCACAGATCCTGAGCTGAGACCACTATCCAAGTCTAGCAAAGAAATGCAAACACCACCATGAGGGGAAAACACACCCCAGCTTAGTCACTTGGTGAATGCTGTCCTAGGGAGCAGAGACCTGCTCAGAGTGTTTCAAACTCATTCCTAATTTGATTGCTATGCTGAATTATTCCAGGAACAAACACCACTCCCCCATCTGACACCTCAGAAAAAAAAAATTGCCGTGACAGCTGATGACTATAAGACCAGCAGCCTCTTGCATTTCTGTGTGCATTTCACAGACTGTGGAGCTCATAGCCTTCCCACCTCCTCACTGGGTCAGCTGGCTGCAACACCATTTCTGCCCTTCTACCACAGTCTTAACATGAGGCTTCCATCCAGCCAGAGTTAGGAGGGTGTGGAAGGAGAAGACCAGGGGGAAAAGATGTCAGCATTCCTGCAGGAGTCAGGGTTTCATTCATAAGGGTCTCAGTTGGGGGCAGATAGCTGCAGGTAGCTTTTCTGAAGTACAAAGGCTGAGATCTTTCAAGGCATTTAGATGTCTTGGAAATTTTCAGATCTTTTAAAACTGTATTAGGCAGAGTGTAATCTGTTATACAGCTAGGAAAGCCTCCAGGATCTCAAAATATATACATTATATATGTATGTATATATGTATGTGAACAGATTCTTAGTAGTTGAAGCCTCCATTACTAGCATGGTCCATATGAAACAAGTAATGCTACATGCAGAAAATGAGACGAGTCTGCTCTTCACAGGAGGGCAGTGCAAGATCTGACTTTTCCTTGGTGTGTTTTGTTGTTGGCTTGGGTTATTTTTCCCTTGCACAGACATTGCTGCAACACCAGATTTGCAGAAGTCCAGACTCACTGTGTTCCTTTGGTACCAACAGCCTTGGGGGAAACAAGACTGCATGCTTAGTGCTACTTCTTAATCCCAGTGCCTTGATTCTCTGGCACAGTTAATATTCAGATACCTGAAAGCATACATGTAAATGATTCCTGTGGGAAATCAAGGTGTCAAACCCTTTGGGGTTTTGAGGGACTTTTCTGGGTTTGTTTTTTAGCACTAGTTCTGCCTTGTGCTGCTCTGTGTGAAATAGACTCATGCTTGAATTATAAGCAAAAATCACCAAACCAAACTAACCCTCCCCACCCCAGGAAAAAAAACAGACCAACACACAAACCAAAACACCAAACCAAAGCCAGTTAAACAACAACAACAAAAAATAGTGTATAGGTCACACGAGCCACTTCAATGGAAAAAGTCTTCTTCAGGTACTGGTGTTGTTGATTTACAGACTCATCCAAAGTTCAGATGCAAGGAGCAGCCAAATCTAAATGTATATCTGAACCATGTTATGGCACCCATCACCAGCAAGGTGTGAGGAAACATCATGAGGGTCCTGGCTTCTTCTGTTGTATGTTGTATTTGACCTCTGCATATTGTGGGTGCAAGAACAGACTTCTGGGACGACAAAAAAAAATAAATAGATGATCAAATTTACCATGCAATTTAACAAATAGGCTGTGTAAAAGTGTTCTGTGATGGCAGAACTAAAACTGCTGCTGCCTGAGAGTTTTAGTGCCTCTCCTTTCTATTGTTCCCTAGACCTGCATTGAAGCACTTTTCGTTTTAGCATGAGAGGAGTTTTTGGTGTGGCTCCTGTAGTGGAAATATACTCCCCAGTAGGACTGGGGATTGAAATATCTTCCATGGGAACAGACCTTTCCAGACAACGAGGATGTTATCTCAGGAATAGAGTTAGTACTCATTAAACTGCTCCTGGCCTTAGTAAATACAGGCAATTGGTTTCAGCTAATTTGATAGCTAATTAAAAAGCAAGGTTTTGCACATTGATTTTGAGTTCCTGTTTGGCATCAGTCAGTAGTGATGATTGTGAAGCATTTCACTTTTATTTGGAGTCACTTGGCATGTTTCATTCCGTTGTTAACACAAAACCATCTGTATCACGATATCCCTTATCCTGGCCATCTCATGCAAAGCTGTCAGCTTGAAGCTCTCACCACTGTTAAATTCACAGTGAACCTGTAGGGAACAAACAATTCTTCCTCAGTGTGGTTTTTCTGGTTAGGAAGTGCAGGTAGCCACAGATTGCTGTTTTGTGCCCAAGTAAAGCATCTCTTCATCCCTCAAGCTTTCTGAACTGAATGAGATTAAACTTCTTTGGTCTTGTGTTGGTTTGGGATGCCCTACAATGTGTATGGTCTCTCTAAAACTCTCCCCTTGGAGCAGCCCTGCCTGTCAGGGGTCTTCTCTAACACATGCCTTGCTCACATGCCCTATCTGAGCTGGAAGGCAAATATATGCACTGTGTAACACAGGGGAAGTGAAAGCAGACTCTGAGCACAAAAGCAGTCAAAATGTGCTCCTGTCTCTCCTCTGCCCTCCCTTTTTCCTTGTTCACAGCAGTCCCTGCCATTCCTGCACTTCCCAGCCAGCCATAATCTGACTATTGAAAGAGAAGAAAATCCAAACCTACCTGAAGCAGGAGTTCCCAGGCAGCCGCGCTGACACCGGACAGTCACAACGCAGCAGCACAGGCAGCAGACGGGAGGAGAGATGAAATGACACATTGAGGCAAGTGCTAGCTCAGTTCACATGGTCCAGCAAAACCATCGAGTAATCTAATTGCACAGAGTCAGTGAGCACATCTGTCTGCACAAACAGCAGGGGCCAGACAATGCACCATCTCATCCGCCCCTGTCTCGCTGTGCTCTCCAGCTCCAGACATGGAGCCTCCTACCCTGCAGGAGCTTCACTGCTTGTCTGCATTTGCAGCAGACTTTTAGTACGAAGGTTTTGGGAATAGGTAAGCTGCCTGGCCTCTTAGCAGAGCACATTTTGCAAGTCAGACTTACTACTGCACCAAAGCAGAGCACTCGACAGCTCCCTTCTCCAGTTAATTTCCAGCAGGGACATGTACTCACCTCTGTGCAAACTACTTCTCATCAGCTGCTCAGGAGCAGCAGCACGGCATTCTCTTCCCTGCTCATTTATCCTCCCATGCAATGACAGCAAGACATAATTAAACACGTCCTAATAGAGGACAGGCAGGCTGTGGTGGTGAAGCTGGCTTTCTTCTGTAAATATGACTAGGTCTTATAGCTGACACTGGTGTAGTGGAGGCATGGAGAGGGATCTGTTTTCTCACTGCTGATTAATGTACATGTTAATGTACTGTAAAGTACAAATGTACACCTGCAGCTACTATTTGCCCTGGAGGAGTGTCCAAAGTCAGCTTACAATGGGTTTTGCAAACATTTGGGCATTTGCTGGCTTTATGAAGACGAACCCAAGGTGTTCCCCTGGGTGTGTGAAGTGAGGCAGCTGGTGTTAGACCCTCAGAGAGGTGTCAGGTCAGGGCAGTGTCCCTGCAGCATGGTGTCTGCATGGCCAAGGGTCTGCTCTCCCAGCTGCAGGGGTGTTGCTAGCAGCTAGAGGAGTAAAGCAACTCCATTTGCAGGTTGGGAGTCACCTGCTCTGCCAAGCAAGTCTGACCACAGCCCTGGCTGCTGGTGCAGGTGACTGGCTGTGTCAGAGAGAACAGATATATAGATCAGATCACTGTTATTATTTTTAATGCCTCCACTAAACATGTAGCATTATCATGCTCTTTATTCTGACAATATAACTTGTTGCCAGGTACAACATGAGCAGAGAACTCATGTTCTCTAGGAACATTTCTATAGGGCTCTAGAAAATACCTACTGTCAAGAAGGACTGAAAAATGTATGTGTTTATTATGGCATTAAAGAAAAAAAGGCGGGGGGGAGCAGGAAGTCTTCAAATATGTAAAAAAGGTAAACCAGAAGCAAATTCTGGTTCAAACAGGATGGGAGTAGCTGATTCTTTCTGTTCTCTGTGCATAGGACAAAAACTAATCATCTTAGATAGCATCAGAAGAGGTGAAGATCAGACATACTGGAACCTTTGTAGTGATAAACAGTTAAATGTGGATTAGATTGTCTGAAGAGGCTAGAACTTTCCTGATGATGGTTTTCATTAGCAGGTTAGGCGTAGCTTTTTCAGCAGTTTTACAGGTCATACTGGTTCAGAGCTGGTAATTTTCAAGGTATTTTCCAGCTTTCTTTCCTATGACTATTCTTTCCCATATTACAGTGACACAACTTGGTTGTAGCTGGGCTGGGGATCCTGATACACTCGGCAATGGTAACAAGAAGAGCTTGTCATCATTTAGAAATGATCTCTGCTAATTGCTATTTACATTGTAGTCTGGTTAAAATCAGACTAGTCCTGGACCATTCAGGAAGAAAAAACATTTGTGATGTTTTGTGATACATCCTAAGCATAAAGAAAAATCATTTAATAAATGCTAAGTCTGTAACAGTATACCTATTGAAAAGTATTTCACATGTCTTGACTTTTCTCATCATAACACGAATTAGCTTGATGACTCTTTCATTTCTTTTCCCTTAAATGAATTATCAGGATTATTTTTTCAGAATGCTGTAGTAGGTATCTGCTGTCCTTAACATCTTCCTACCTAGGAGAGATTTTTCAGTAGGTTTAGGTAGAACCAAGCCAGGACTTTCCCTGGAAAAGCATTTTTCTCCTCACCACCTGGGTTTTGGGGCTCTGGAATCTTCCAGAGGCCTTTAGGATTGAAAGCATCCCCGTCACACTGCACTGCAAGTCTGCTCTGGGGATAATGTTAGACTGCTAGAGCCTGCCAGGTTCTTTGTGAGTAGTGAGAAACCACTGGCAGAAGTCCAAGCACTGACTGTCAGGGGAAGGAAGTTGACTGGTGCTGCACAGATGCAGTTTTCTTCCCACCAGTGGAAATGTCACCATTTGTAGCCCAAAGGTTTTTTTAAGGTTTAGCCTAAGATTTTCAACTTCTGCTGCTTTGTTTTCCCTTTGGAGGCTTTATTGTGGAAAAGCCTGTATCACCCTTTTTAGAAGAAGGCCTGCTTCAATCTCTATGAAGTTTTCACATCATCTCCACATCTTTTTCCTGGTTATCTTCTGCAGCTGCTGATGTGCCCATACACAAATCTGCTCATCAAAAGCCTCGAACTCCACTCCTGAGGGTTTCAAATTGCCAAGCACCTTTCTGTTTGCTTTTGCTCAGGGTGGAGGCTCATGTTTATGTTTTGGTTCCTCGTTAGACTGCTTACACAAAACCCTTTTATGGCTGTCTTACGGGAAGGGGAGTGGCTGCAATCACCATTCCCCATGGCATGGAAGACAGACCCTGATGGCATTACTGAAGCTGGGGCAATCTTGTCTCCCCATATTGGGTCACTGGAAAGTTGCCAAGACAGTTAGAAAAAGGGCAAGGAGACCAGAAAACTGGAAATATTTTGCCTTGCACGACATGGCATTCCTCAGCTTCTGCAGACAGCCTTGTCTTGTTTGGTCCTTTCCTGCTAAACAACTTATTCCAGGCCAAGGTTTTCTTACTGGATTGCTCAGTTACTGTGCACACCTGGCAGCTGGTGTCCTAACATCTGTTTTCTGTCCTGAGACAGGTTATTTCACCGTGCTTTCTGGAGCCGTTCTTTTGCTGCATGTCTGGATTCTGCTTTGAATTACAATTGTATTTGTCAAAATTCTGCCAGCCTCTCCTCTCCTCTCCTCTCCTCTCCTCTCCTCTCCTCTCCTCTCCTCAGCTCAATTTCTGTTTGGGAACTACTTACAGCTTCTTGGCTGTTGCTCACACTGAGAATGCTCCTTGGCCTGAACCCCAAGCCTTTATTTAGGTTTAGGTATTGCTACACTACTTTTTATTTGCAAAGAATATACACATTTCCCTGTACCTACTGTAATCAGAAGAAAACAGGCAGCTTTATCCCTAAGCCCCTGCTTATTCCATCTCTGTGAGCTCTGTTATGTAAGTGGGCAAGTTCATGACAGAAAATTTTTTTTGGGTACACAGCAGTTATGTCCTTCTCAGAAGATCCTGGTCTACCAATGGTTATAAGCTGGAAGGGTGCCAGGAAAAGTGGCACATTTCCTTACACATCTCCTTTGCTCTTCCAAAGGCCTCAGTACCTCCTGAGGACTCAATAACCAGTCTGGGATGTTATGACCCTCCTGAGCTCCTGCTCCATCTCAGGGATGTACAGATGATCGCTTTTCTCACTCTCAGACCCTTTTCACACATACTCACAGCTCAGCTGCAAACACTGCCCTGCTCCAGGACAATGGTTGTCGGTAGATTCCAAGATTTCTCCAAGTCAGGTCTTGCTCAGGACATTACATGAGGTCAGAGTCTTGAATGGTGGCTTCTGTTGTGACTGGACAGTATGGGAGTCTGAGCTGCTCCTGGTGGTCAGCCTGAAGACACCACAGAGAGATACACTGCACCCCTCAGCAGGCTCTGAGGTTTCTCACACACCCAGCCTGCTGTGTCCAGCATGAGGCCACCGTGCCCTCTAATCAGTGCAGCAGTTCTAGAGTAACTCTCCTTCTCTGACAGAAAACAGTGGTGGATTTATGCACCTGTATTCATGCAGCACCATATTAAAAATTTCAGCTGGGCCATCTCATAGCGGAAGTAAGACTTTTTCCAGGGGCATTAGCTATGGGATCTCCAGAGTTATAGCCACATTAATCATGAATTCCCCAAGAAACTGCCCTACCCCATTAAATACACTGGCATATTTTTTAATAAGGTCACCTGCCTTGTGTCAGCTGAGATGGAACAATTCCCACTTTCATTACCAGTATGATCAATTTAATATCCAGCTTGCTCAGGGACTAAGCTCTAGTGATGCTGCTGTGTGTACAGAATGAAATTTGTGGTGTTTTACATCCTATTTGATTGAGTCTTAAAGCACATCATGTCTGTTGATGCCCCCCTGCTTTACCTTTCTCTTGAAAAGCTGGGTTCTCACTCTTTTATCCTCCAGCCAGTCCTACTGTTGCACAACACCAGGGAAAAATACATAGCCAACTGGGGAGCTACCTGGAACTTCTGCTTGTTCTCAATTTCTTCTGGGACTTAACTGCTTTCATGAGAACACCAGGAGTGTGGTCCTCTTCCTGATGTCTGCCTGCTCCTAAGTATCACATATTCCACCCTGGTTTTGGTTGCCTAGACACCCAGGGCTGTTGAGCAGCATTTTGTGGCAGATCTGTTGCAGGCCACCATATCATCCCCAAGCAGTCTGTCCCTGGTGTTCACCAACCAGCATCTTCTGATCTGCAGCGATACGCTGCTGTGGCAGCAGGACCTGCCTCGTGATGTGGGGCTTGCAGAGTAACCTCTCTGCTGTCCCTTTTACCCAGCTTTTCCAAAAAATAGTCCTTTTGACTCTTATACAACTACTTACCATAAAATTATATATTCAAAGAATAGGTTGGAAAAGACCTCCAAGATCATTGAGTCCAACCTTTGACCAAACACCACCACGCCAACTAAACCATAGCACTAAGTGCCACATCCAGTCAGTTCTTGAACACTTTAGGAGTGGTGATTCCACCACTTCCCTTGGGATCTCATTCCAATGCTTTACCACCTCTTCAGGGGAAAAATTCTTCCTGGTGTTCGACCTGAACCTACCCTGTCTCAGTTAAGGTCATTTCCTCTTCACCTGTCACTTGTTAACTGGGAGAGCAGGTCAACCCCCACCTGAGTACAGCCTCCTTTTAGGTAATTGTAAAGAGTGATAGGGTCACCCCTGGGCCTCCTTTTACCCAGGCTAAACATACTCAGATTCTTCAGCTGCTCCTCGTGTGACCTCTCTAATCTCCATTGCCCTTCTCTGGACATGCTCCAGCCCCTCAGTGTCTTCCTTGTGGTGAGGGGTCCAGAACTGAACACAAGATTCCAGGTGAGACCTCACCAGAGCTGAGTCCTGCAGGACAATCGCTGCCCTGCTCTTGCTGGCCACACTGCTCCTGATCCATGCCAGGATGCCACTGGCCTTCCTGGCCACCTGGGCACAGCTGGCTCCTGTTCAGCCACTGCTGACCAGCACCACCAGGTCCTTTTCAGCCTGGCAGCTTTCCAGCCATCTGTTCCTTATCCTGCATGGGGTTGCTGTGGCCAAAGTGCAAGACCTGGCACCTGGTTCTGCTGAACTTCATTTCATTGGCCTTGACCTTTCAATCCAGCTTGTCCATATCTTCTCCAAGGCCTTCGGGGGTTTCAGCAGATCAACATTCCCGTTGAACTTAATGCCATCCATGGATTTACTGGGGGTACACTCAATCCCCTCATCCAGGGCATGGATAGAGGTATTAAACAGGACTGTCCCCAGTACTAAGCTGTGTCAAACTCCACTGGTGACCAGCCTACAAGGGGATGTGGCACCGCTCACCACCACAGTGGGTGACCATCCAGACAGATTTTATCCCAGCAAAGACTGCCCCTCAGCAAGCTGTGAGCTGCCAGCTTGTCCAGCACTGTGCCATAGAAGTCCAGGTAGATAACATCCACAAACTTTCCTTCATCCACCAGACAGATCACCTGGTCAAAAAGGAGATCAGGTTTGTTGAGCAGGACCTGCCTTTCACAAAGCCATGCTAGCTAGGCCTGATTCCCTGATGGTTCTGCCTGTGCCATGTGATTGCACCTGAGATGATCTGTTCCACAACCTTTCCCACCAAGGACAGGCTGACAGACTTGTATTTCCTCAGATCCTCCTTCCAGCCCTCCTTGGGGATGGGCTTTTCATTGACTCCAGTCATCTTGGACCTCCCCAGTTCACCAGGACTGGTGATAAATGTTATAATTCAAACACATGGTTTCCAGTTTTCTTTCATCCAAATAGTAGTAAAAAATGGCTGTCAATGGTTCTTTTGGGCTGGGCTTTGGTCCTTTGCAACACTGCTGATTCAGAGGATTTCACTCTGGGCAGCATGAAATGGCACATGGCTATGTCCTGAAGAGTGTGTGGGTGATAGATATGTTCCAAAGACTAGATCAATGTCAATATTGCAACTCTGCTTGGGAAAAGAATGATCCCCTATTTTCGCAGATAATTTTTACCAGTAGTCTTCTGTGTTTGTTATGTAATGCTTGAGGTTTTGGGGAGCAACCTGGTTAGCAACATCTCAGAGACAAAAAAAAAAATAAAAATAATATGGTTAGATGAGTTCATTAGAGTGCATTAGAGTGACCATTTATAATGTACTCCGTTATGCAATCCATAGAGGAATCCTAGTGCAGATTTCTGACTGTTAGAGCTCTGTGAATTTATACGGGAGAAAAACAAAAAACAAACAGAGCAGAACAGAAAACTTCAAATAAAAGCAGGATATCCACTGGCAGACATTCTCTGAAAGGCTCCGGGTACCTTTTCTTTTAAAATACGGGCACTTTACTGGAGTCAGTACTCCATTCCCTTAAATTCCCATTAAATTCCCATTCCCTTAAATTCCCATTGAATGTTCGTCGCCTTTTCCGCGACATCCCGGTCCCAGCCGGCCGGTGCCGAGCAGCGGTGTCGCAGGCTGGCCAGAAATGCCTTGTTCCACCCAGCCATCAGGCTGGTGCCCGGCTGCGGGCCAGCCTGCCAAGCCGCAAACCCGCCGGCTAGAGCGCTAAAACCGCGCAAGGTGCCCGCTGCCATCCGCAAGCTGCGCTGTCGTTTGTCGCCTGTGCCACTGGATGGCAATGCTGGATAAAGTATCGCAGCCCGCAGCGGGGAGAGGAGGAGGAGGAGAAGGAGGAGGAGGAGGAGGAGGACGGCTCGCAGCAGACGGACGGAGCACGGACAGAGCAAGGCAGGAGCGGGCACTGCCGGGCCCGTGGGAAAAGCGTCCCGCAGGGACATCGCACCCTTGGCTGTAGTTTTCAACCTGAAAGGAGATGCCCGAACCACGGGGCGTGATTTCTCAGGAGCCCCGCGCCTGGAGGGCTCGAATCGCGGAAAACTGATTTAAGCGTCGGAAGGGGCTGTCGGCAGGAGTGATTGGAGTCATGAGTTGGCGCGGCTCGCTAGAAATTGCCCAATTTTTATACTTAAAAACTGTACTTCCACTTTGTAAAAAAAAATGACTTTGTAAGCACGGCATGGCTGGGCTCAATGACTATTCAGTGAACTCATTTGAATGTGCATAGACAGGGCTTGCTTGAACTGCTGCATCAAAGAGAAATGCTGAAATGAGTCATTTGTGAATCACGGCTTATTTTCTGTTGTTAGCTCCTCTGGAATCCCATGGTGATCAAACAGCCTTTTACATTGTGTTAATACATCGCTACTCCATGTGTTTAGCAACAGCTCTGTTCCAATAAATTGTAGGTAGTCACCCTTTACAAAGAGGAGTTTTTTTTCTGCCGCGCGTAAACTGGCTGGGACAAACTCGGAGATGAAAACATCAGCAAAATTTCGCGCTGTTCCAAACACTGCTGTCCACGCTGCTTCCATTCCAATATCATACATGCCTTCTGTCTCCTTGCTTGCAGGGCACAGTCCAGCCAGGAGAGATTGCCTGCAAGAACTAGCGCTCCCGTCCTCCGAGAGGCTGCAAGCAGAGCAGGAAAACCACTTTCAGGACACAGGAATGAAAGGGAGGCAGGGAAAAATCATCCTCGGCAGCAGTTTAAGGTAAGGCCCTGATTTCCAAACTGGTGACTGTTCCTATCCTATGCCTTCAGCTGACTGGAGAGCTTGGACCAGACTATAAGCAGTTTCAGGCTTAAATGTCTGCTTAAATTTGGAGGGAGCAGTAATCCTTCCCTTTTTTTTATGTTTTTTCCCCCCTGTAACAGACTGAATCAGTCCAGCAGGTCTGCAAAAAGTTGACAAGAGTCGGAGGAGGAGGGTGTGAATCCCTTAAGGCTGCTATTGTCATTGAACTCTCCATGGTGTGAAACCACAGCCTGAGGTGCTGAGCTTCTACCAAGAGCAACTGAGGCTGAGGAACCAATTCCCTTCTGCCAACTCTTTTATTGGAGTGAGTGGCTGGAGATGGAAACATCTTCAACCAGTACAGCAAGCTTCACCACAACCCGTCTGTCAGAGCCCTAAGCCCTGTCTGCTTGTGAGTTACTTAGCCATAAAGGCCCAAATACCCTCTGCCATCATACTTAGGGTTTTTTCTGTCACACATAATTGTAGCTCAAAGGTCCTGAATAATTGCATTCCTATTGGGGCTGATCCAGCCCCCAACAATAATCTTAATAACGTTGCTCTTAACCAGCCACATGAATCCCTTCCAATCCCCAATGCAGGCTCAGTCGTGCTGTAATACAGTAGAGGGGCACATTCACTGTGGGGCTAATTTAGTTTAAAATGCAGCCAGCCTATTTATGGGACAAATTTTTGTTCATGCTCTAAATTCTTATGTACAATCAACAGCCTGTAAACCTGGTCAAACCAACACATTAGTTGTTGGCCATTAGTGCAGGCATTTGGGGTTTACAGCCCTTAGGAGCAGTGTTTGTGCTGATCTCCCTCACAAGTGGGATATATATCCCCTATTCAGTCAATGGGCCCTGTCACAGGGGAAAAATATAGAAACTTTTTCCTGCACTGGAAATCAATTTCCTAGGACCCCAGGAGGAGTTTGACCTCACACTCCCCCAGTAGCTTTTGTGACCAGTGCTAGCCTTGCAAGATAAAGAAGCACCACTTTTTTTCTCTGTGAGGGGAGAGCAGAAAACTGAGACAAGCAAAAGAGTATCACACCACTAGTTGTGTTGCCAGGAGCAGGATTCCCAGGAACACAAGGAAAGGCTTTTACTCTTGGGAAGGTTCCACATAAGGACTGGACTGCTAGCAGAGCTCAGGCTCCTTAATGGGTCTAAAAGAAGATTAAGTAGCAGCCTGTTCTTAGGTTTTGAAATGCAGCCCACATCATGCAAGACCATATCGGGCTTAAGGCATGCCAATATCCAGCAGGGGAATAGGCATCAAGGTAGATGACCTAAGTCCTAACACAGCACAAGTCCCCTGAATTAAGCAATGCCTTAATTTTTTCTTCAGGGCTATTTTTAGGCTGACTACCTAAATTCAGCAGCGTGCCTTACAAAAAACTTTGGTGGGGCAACTTGATACTGCATGAAGGAAGGGTGGAAATGAAAAAAATAAATAAGATGGGGAAGCAGGTGGGAGAAGTCTTTTGGGATAGCTTCCCCTAGCGTGGTTGCCTTAGGGAGCAGATTTACCTCTGACAAGGGTGGCTACAGTGGAAGAGTAATAAGCGTGAAAGGAGTAATAAGCGCTCCAGGTGGGAAAGGAAGGCAGGGTAACCACCCGCCCATAAAAATAGGCAGGGTAGGCCTACATCTACATTGCCTACAGCTGGGGCCATCTGTCTAAAGGCAGGCACGGCTGTCAGGAAAGGAGGGCCTTTTCCAGGTTAGAGAGGTTGAGTGTGAAGCAGGTGATGCTGACTCTGGGGCAAGTGATAGCCTGCCTGCGTTTGCATGCCTTATTTTTTCCAGTGACACTCTGCAGAGTGTGTGTTTGTATGCTTTCTAAATAGCCCAAATAAACACCACACCCCTCAGACATGCACATCTCTTACTTGTTTTGAAATAAGGACCCACAGCTGGAAGGCAGGAAAGGGGACAAAGACTTATGAGACTCATTTCTGCAGAGCCCATTTGTACCAGGACCTCCAACAGAGTAAATCTTGCCAGAACTCGGGCTGGCTGGATTTCCTTCCTCTATGTCCAGCTGCTTGCCACATCCCTGTACCCTTAGGCAATCCACTTCATTCCTCTGTGTCACAGTTATTTTGAAGATATGGAATAAATAATGCCAAGTACCTCACAGGAAAAAAAATATTTACAGTTCATCTTAAGGTTTTGCTAAATTTTTGTGTCAAATTTCCTCTACCTCTGCTTTCACCTTTGAAGAAAAATTGGCTGTAGTGCAACCCTGATGCAGAGATATAGACTAGTATTTTACATGTATTACCTGTCTAGTTTGTAAATCTGACACTTTGATAGTTTAAGATGCATCAAATGCTTTTTGATTTTTGTTTTGTTTTTTTAACCTGTTGCCTTTAAGGCTCTTTCCAAACTGGACCTCAGACATACTGGGAGATAAAGGGATGTAGAAGAGCTAAAGATAAATGTCCTGACTCCAGGAAGTGGCGCTCTTTGGATGAAGTTGCCAAGGAAGGCAATTCCAGCCATCCTCCAGCATCTAAAGGAGGAAAGGTAAGGAGTGAAAATGGCACAACTCAAATTAGAGTCAGGCCACTGGGTAGCATTATCCAGGCTGTCCCGACAGAGCTCTCCCAGCTTGGAGTGCAGTGTTTCTGCTGCTGGGTTAAAGGGAGAAAAGCCTGGGGTTGTTCTTCAGCTGAGTTTCCCAAAAAGAAGTCACACAGGGGCGCCAAAGTCTTAGGAAAAGAAACCCAGGCTTAAGCCTTTTTCCTTTATCGCTTTTCCTTGCAGGCTCCTCAGCCGGTGCAGTCGGAGGGCTTCGCTCCCGCTCCGGAGAGAGCAGCGTTAAGGGAGCAGCTCATCGGCTCAAGACTGATTTCACTTGCAAAAGCACTGCGGCTTCGCAATCGCTGACACTTGTGCGGTGTAAACAGGCTGGGTGGCTGCTGGTAACTCCGTGCCTCTCCCCAGGGGAGTCCTGAGGAGAGCTGCGATGTGCCCTGCTGTGTGGAGGGGGGTCTGATTCCCCTGGGAGGCTGGTGCATCACCTTGTCCTTCCTGCACGGCACCTGCAAGCATGGCCTCAAATTTGGTCTGGACAGACTTCCCGGATGAATTTGGGAAAGTGCCATTGTGTCAGTATGGTAACACCACACTTCGGAGAATAAAAAGTTTGTTTGTCCAGTGTCTGACTGTTTGCGTTCCTGGGTGTGAAGATGACGGTCTAAACCTCTGTCTGCTGGAATGGATCCCAAGGTGAAGATCCCTAGGACGGCTGTACTGTGGGTGCTCGTCAGCCATAGCCTCCAACCGCGCCCTCGTTTCCCTTTGACAGAGGGAGGAGGCTGGCGCAAGAGCTATTTCATCAGCCCCTGACTGCAATTACATTGTACATATAGCGGCTTGCTATTCCTTCAGTGGCTCTATGGAACGATTACACCAGATCACTCGGTGCACAGCCTGCTCTTTCACTCACCTCCAGAAGTTTTACTCCATAGCTGTCGGGCAGGCAGGATATTTTGGTATAAAACACCACATAAACCCAGCTGAGCCAAGCAAACTATACCCATAGCATAAGCTGCCATGGAAAAAAGAAAAAAAAAAAAAAAAAAAGCCATGTTGTTCACTGTTTTGTTTTGTCTTGCTCTCTGCTGAGCGATATATCTTAGTGACAAGTTGCTGTAGCCACACAGCAATTCTTTTAATACCATAAAGTGTCGTGGGGTGTAGACATGTCCTAGGACAATGGCTAGAGTTAATGTTAAAGGCTAAATGTATTGCAGCTGCATACAAGCTGGGCTAGATTAAAGACTAGAGCTTTGGAAGTTTCTTGTTAGAAAAAACCAAAACAACAACCAACAAAAAACACTAAAGAGATTTTTTTTTTGTGCAGATTAATTTTGGTTTGGACGTCAGAGCCTCCAACAGTAATTTTCCAGTAATATGTCTTATTGTAATTATTTGACACTTTAAAATATATGCCTTGCAGACAGCAGTTCCAATGTTAGCACAGAAGTATCAAAGTAGATTTTATTAAAACTCTGCTGTGAGTAATACCAGGCTTTGTTTCCTAACATGTCTTATTAGGGTGTTTTATTCAATGCACTGAAAATGAAATTCCACTTCCATTATATCATGTCATGCCAGGATGGATGCAACACCAAAGTATCATTGGAGAAGCTGAGAGTTTCAAACATGAGTGCCCAAGTTTAGCCAGCAAAGAGTAGAGTGAGGTGTCAGATGTAAATGGCCTGTTTTCTGGAGTTTCCAACTGCCTGCTCCTCCTCTTCATATTGCTTTCCTGGCTATGGAACATGTTCTGATGGTTAGTTCCGTCTCTGTTCTTGGTTTCCTTTCCTTCCCTTGATCTCAAGCAAACCAGCTGCAAGACCTTGGGGAAATTCCTTATCTTCCCCTTGCATCAGTTTACTTATCTGTAAAGCAGATAAACTAATAACACTGCACTTCTCGAGGGTTTGTTGAAGCTTATTATACAGCAGTGAGTGCTGTAAGAGGGAAGTCATTACAAAAATGACAGTGTTAATATGACATGGAGGTAACATGAAGGAGTCCCATTCTGCTCCATGCAAGTCAGTGGAGCTCTGTTATTTGCTTTAGCAGAAGCAGGGATTTTGGCCTATGCTTAAATGACTTGCATTTGTTTTTCTTCTTGAATGCTAATATAGAGTTAAGAGATAGCATTACAAGGAAAGCTCATTCCTGCCTATGTGTAAATATTTAGCAGCTGAATAGGCATTATTTAGCAGGGCACAGTTTCTGCTTCTCCACAGTTTTCAAGGATGTCATTCTAAGCTGCTACAGATCAGAAGATACACTGAAATTACCAGATCAAAATCCTTCCCATATAAGAGTACACATACAGAATTTATTTTACTGGGCAATTAAATGTGTAAGATAAATATCCCTGGGGGAGGAGGGTTGTTTGAGGTTTTATGGCATATCTTATTATGGGCTCAGTTTTGAAATCTTAATCCAAGCAAAACTCCCCATGTGGAGACTTAATGCTGGAGCATAACTGTGTTTTGTACTCAGGATAGGTGCAGTTGCATCAGTGGATTTTAGGGCAAGGGGGTAGCAAAGGCAGTGAAGCTTTGCCTAGAGAAAAGCAGCCCTTCTTAGAACATTTATAATTAGCAATAACCCTTTGATATAACAGGATGTGCTGAAGGACCTTAGGCGCCATATCCTTTCCTGAATTTCATCTGACAATGTTATTGATGAAAACTTGAAAATAAATGGAAAATAGAACTTATTTGTAATTATTTTGGGGTGGCATGATCAGTAAAACTGCAATCTACTGCAGCTATGAGGTTGTTGGCAAAATAGTTGGCTGTGTTTTGAATGCTAAAGCTTTTGAAGGACACGTGAGCAGTCAGAATTGCCCAGAAAATACTCCAAATTTTATATCCAAGCTGCAAATGCATTTTTTTTCTTAAAACTGGGTGGGGTTTATCTGTTTAGAAAATGAAATGTACAGAAAAATGTGCAGAAAAAAGCATCCAGGTTGGAGTGAAGAAATAATCAGATCTTGACATGCATATAACAGATAGATTTATTTTTCTAGAGACCAAAGTGCTTGGTATCTCTAGAATTAATTTATTGTGCTTTGCAAGGGGAAAAAAAAATAAATCTCACCATATTTGTACTTGAGACCATCCTCCCTGGGGAATCCAAAAAAAGATGAAGCCCAGAATTTTACCCCACCGATGCTTTACTCACAGGGATAATCTTTTTAGGAGCTCGTTTTCTGGACATGGCAATGACAGTAGCTAGCCCGTAAGGGCCTAGGTTGAGGAAGGGATCTGATGAAGCAGAATGTACAGGTTACATTTCCCTACGAGGTCTAGAGCATGGCAATTTGCACCATGTGGTCGCTCATGCAAACACCGGCCAGTCGTCGGTAGCTGGATTGCACTGGCACCGCAGAGTGCGCTCAGTATTTACTCCTGACTACTTGCCGGTTTTGCTTGTTTGGTTGGTTTAGTGTAGTTAGTTTAGCAAATAAATATTAAAGGAGCAGGTGAGACCCACGTGCTCCTTGGAAAAAACTTCACTTTTTCTCCCCCCTCCAAAAAAAAAAAGTTTTCATCTCGCTTTCAAAAAATTGCACTCAAACACCTCTCCCACGCCGTCATTTGGCACGGAAAAAAGTTACTATTTGTATGCATTTATAAGTATTTATTTGCTGATTTGCAAAATGATCAGCCTCCTGACAGCACGCTGGGGATTCACACAGCGGGCCGGGAGCGAAGGGGGTCTCGTTAGGGGATGTGGGGTGTGAGGGGGAATGGCAGAGACGCGCGGAAAGGTACCACAGTGCCGTAACTCAGGGACACAGCATCCTCATCCTTCTCTTGCTCCTCTGAAGGGGCTGCGCAGGGGCGACGGCTCCGCGCCTTGTCCAAGCGGGACGTCCCGCATCCCCCTTCTAAGAGTATCCCAGAGCAAAGTCGCGACGCGGGGAGCCGCGGGAGGAAGGACAGGAAAGGGACACTCGGTTTCGTGAGGTCCCGGGAGAAGCTGAAGCGACCTGTTGCACTCGGCGAGCTTCCCTCTTGTGGGAAACGGGCTTGAAAAAAACCCGAACTCTGCTAGACTGAATAGCTGGGAGACAGCACAGTGGACAAGGCGCTCACAGGTGGGCGCATACGGATTTCTCCTCTTACCCTTTTCTTTTCTCTCCTTTGCAACATCCCAAGTCGCCTATCGGAAGGGCTCTCCCAGATCCACTGGCCGCAGGGTTGAGACTGCTCTGCTCGGGGACCCCACAGCAGGGCATAAAAACAAGACACAAACCCCCAAATCAACAGAGGAAAAAGCTCTCCGCTAACATCCGAGAGACAGCACCTCCCCTTCTCCTGCACGGGCCTCCCAAAAGTAATTTAATCGTGTTGGACCGCAAAGTGCGAGCGAAAAAGGGCGGAGAGTATTTGTATTCTTCTTCTTTTTTTCTTTTTTTTTTTTTGTCTTTGTTTAGTAGGGTTTGCGGTGTTTGGAGTGTTTTTATGTCCTGCCGCTTTTTGCCTCCTTCTTTCTGCTCTCGTCTTTGCCATAAGGAGAACCCGGGAAGACACCCCGCGCCCACAGTGAAGGCAGCCCTCATCCCCGGGACAGCGGCCATCCCGCTTCTCCGCAGCCTCGTAAAGCCGAGGTGGACCCACACCAACCTGAACCTCTCTTTTTTCCCTCGGAAAATTCCGACGCCGGGAGTTCTGGCGGGGCAGAGGACGGGGCGGGGGGTGCTCCCTCCGGAGCCCGCCGGGGAGCGAGCCCACCCCGCTGCGGCCGCAGCCACACGTCCACCGCCGAGCATCTGTCCATCTGTCCGGAGCGGGGCCTCTGCCGGCCCTGGGGCCGCCTGAGCTGCGAGTGGCCCCAAGGGCGCAGACCGGCCGCTGCCAAAAATTACTTTAGAGAAAAAAAGGAAAAAAAAAAAAAAAAAAAAAAAAAAAAAAAAAAAAAAAAAGAAAAAAAAAATGAAAAAGGAGAAAAACTATTTATGTGTCAGTGAGCTGGCGGAAATCAGCCGCGTTGAGTTTCTCCCCAGCCGGGCGGCACTGGGGCAGGGAGAACTGAAAAGCCATAGTGAGAAGAATAACCAAGCCTAAACTCCCCGCAGAGAAACAGGAGCCGGATTTATCTAAACGGTCTTGCGGTTCGCCCTGGGGGCCGGCAGAACAGGCAGGAGGGAGTAGGAAAGACCTGTCCGGCACCTGAGAGCCGGGCTGTGGGGACACTCAGGGGTGAGGTCGGTAACAGACCGGCTGGGGAACCTCGACGCCGGGAAGGTGAATGACCCCCAAGACCGTCTCTTCCCTATTTTCTCGATGGGAAGAGATCCGTGGCCGGGTTTTCATCCAGAAAGCTGAAAAGCTTTCTTAAGAAAGCTGCCGGTGTAGGGAAAGGGATGCGGGTAGGGCTTTGTCCCGTGTGCTCCCCGCGTTGTGACACACGGGGAGGGACCCGGCGCGCCCATCGGAAATAATTCAGGGGGCACAGAGCTCCGCGATGACTCCCTCAGAGCCACCTGCCAAAATCACTACCGAGCTGTGAACCAGACGGTGTGACACAGAGGAGAGAGGACACGTCTTTGCACTAGAAGACAGTTTTGTCTGAGGAGAGAAGGTGCTTCAGCTTCCTTTTGCACAAGGAGGAGGCAGGGCGAGACAGAGCTGGCACTTAAGGGATGACAGGAGCTCAGGGCGCGGCGATTTCAGTCCCCTACACGGGCCGGGTGTGCCCTTAAGGCTGCGAGGGAAAGGCGCCCTCTAAACGCCCGGGCCAGGGAAGTCGAATTCACCCCCAAAGCGCTGTCACCAAATGCCCCAGGGAGGGGAAAAGGAGCGCCCCACAACCCCGGGCTCTGCTGCGCGCCCAGCCCATACCCTCTTCCCCTAGGCTAAAAAAAAGAGCACGGATGAGCCCGATGCGAGCCAGGGTTGCCCATAGCCCCGAAAGCTCGGCTCACACCCCACGGGCGAGCCCCGTTTCGGCCGCCTCGCTGCCAAGTGCCGCGGGGCAGAGCCGGGCTGTGGGAGCCGGGTCCTGAGCGCAGGGATTTAACCCTGTGTGGGGAGCGCTGGAGTTAGGCACAAGGGAAAGATTCTACCGGGAGAAGTGCGGCACTCAAGTTTACTGGGAACGTTTCGCAGAAGACCAACTTAAAATCAAACTAATTCCCCATCCCTCTCCGCAAAATAGTAATAAAAGCTGGCATTTTAAGTAAACGTTACGGGGCCAAAATTGCCTCCCCCCTTCCCCCCCAGAGAGGGCTCAAGGGGATAGGACGAGCAGCAAGCGGGGAAAGGAGAGGCGGCAGGCTTCCAGAGCCACGAAATCTCTGTACATCTTCCCCATCCCTTTCCCGTTTTGCACGGGGCCGTCTTCTCCCCGCGTCGCCCCGAGCAGGAGGCTCCCCAGGACTGAGGGGGGTGGGAAAGGGGCAGGGCTGTGTAATTAAATTCCGGTGCCCGGTTAATTGCTGTAATTTGACGCTAACTGTACACCGCGGGCCGGCGCTGGGAGCGGCGGTGCGAAGCGCACCTCGCACGGCCCATTGACCGCGCCCCGCCCCGCCGCCGCGCAGGAGCCGCCGCTCTCCGCAAAGGGTGCCCGGGCTCCGCCGAGCCCGGCTCGCTGGGATGGTGGATGAGAAGAGAAGCCCCGCAGGAGCCGGCGATTCGACTGCCCGCGGCCCTGCCTTTCCCCCGGGATCTAATGGCTGCGGGTGCCAGTTCTTGCTTCCCTCTTCCAACCTGCCTAGAGACAGGGCAGGAACTCCCTTCCATAAGGTCCTTGTATCCAAGCCCTTGTGGTGGGGCGAGGGGGTGCGATCCCCTTCCTTCTACTGGAGACTGCGGTCAGCCCAGGACCCAACCCAACACAGCCTCACTGGTGGGTGACAATGCTCCCCACATCCGGGAAGCTTCAAGCTGTCCCGTGCCTGGGACATGATGCCCCGTTCACCTGTCTCTGAGATGTGAAAGGGCTTGCTGTGCAGCTGCGAAGTGGAAATTATTTACATCCCTCCCCACAATCCTGTAGCTCGAGTACTGCTTCTCTCCACGCCCCCAGTGCCCTGCCCCTAGAAATGAGGCAGGGTCCGCGCTTCCTCACTTTTTTGGGGTATGAAATCAGGGCTGTGCGACACACTGGCGAACTTCCAGGGCGCTTCGGCACTTGAATCCCCGAGGGGAAAAAAAGCCAACTAAACGTGGGCGGGGACAAGGGGTACTGACATCGAGAGGCCCAAGGGCCACAGGCTGTCGCAGGCCAGCTTCCCCCGGGGGAACGCAGCATCCCTCAGCCCAGGCCGCTCCCGCGCAGCCCGGCGGGACAGATCCCCGACCAGCCTGGTGCGCATCACCCCGCCCGCTGCCGCCCGCCCCGTCTTGGCCCCCATACCAGGGGCTGGAAAGACTCTGCACTGGGGGGATGTCTTTGTTTCTCTCTGGACTCCCCTGGCAATTTGCAGTAGTTCCGTCACCCATCTGGGCCAGTTCAGCCCTCCTGGTGCTTTGCCTTTCTGGGCTACTGGTGTTTTTATTATTATTATTTATTATTATTATTATTATTATTATTATTATTATTATTATTATTATTATTATTATGTCTATGTAGTCCCTGACAACTTGCCCCTAGGCAACCTTCCACCGGCCCTCTGGGGGAAGGTGAAGCCTGGGGGGCTCGCCCGCCCCCACCCCGGCCGCTGGCGGGCACCCGGGCGGGCAGAGCTGCCCTCTGCTCGCGGCTGGGGAAGCACCGGGACGCTCACCCGGCTGGGGGAGCGCCGGGACGCGACACCACGGCGAAGCGGGCAGGGGTCCGAGCGGCTGCAGGACACCCGGGCCACGCTCGGGAGCCCCCCGGGGGTCACGGCCGGCGGTCCCCCGGGAGCGGCGGGGCCGGGCGGGCGCGGTGGCGGGGGGCAGCGCGCAGGCAGCGCGGAGGCAGCGCGCAGGCGCGGGCAGGGAGCACCCAGCTCTTTATGGCCAGGTGAGAGAGTCCCGGCTCAGGTAAGGGGAGGATTTACCCACAGGCGTCCCAGGCGAGTGGCTTGCCCTCGCAGTCCATGACCAGCAGGGACCTGGGGACTCGGAGCCCGCAGCCAGGATGTCTATCCTTGCCAAGATGGGGGACTGGCAGGTAAGGTGACCCTCTGCCCTGGGGGGGTTTATTGTTATTTTGGGACGGGAGGCAGGGCTGGAGCGAGAAAGGTGACGGGCCCGGAGGGAACTGGGGGCAAGCCTGATGCTGGGGTTGGGTGTTTTGCGTTTCTCGGTGTTGGGGCTGCCCGCGGCCACTCGTGAGGCCCGACTGCAACAGGTAGAGAGCGGTGGACTGGAGTAGAGAGGGGCTCGGGCTGTGCTCCGCCGCCGCCGCGGGTGACACGACCCCGGCAGTGTGGGCCGGCCGAGGGCGGCGTGTGCCCGCCCGGTGTCCCTGTGCCCGGGGCTGGCGGCGGCCGGCCGGACGGGGAGCCCTGGGGCTGCCCACGGGACCCCACACGGGGTAGGGCCCGCAGATTCCGGCGTGACCCACCGCGCATCGGGGACTGAAACCTCCTTACGAATTCCCACCCTGCCTGTCCTATGGAAAAGTGACGCTGCCGGGTCCCACCCGGCAGTAGATGCGCCGGGGGCGCCCGTGGAAAGCACTCCCGAGGGATGAGCTGAAGGGAAAAGCAGAACCCACCAGCGAAAGAGGCCAGGCGGGGAACACGCGGCCCGCCAGGCTCTCGGCCGGCCCCACGGACCCGAGGGGAGCCACACGCACCACGGGAGAGACTGCACGTGTGGAGTTACGGAGGCTCACCAACCGGGAGACACTTGAAAAACCTTGGAGCGCCCTGATGCCCATCGGCTCGGGCCGGATGACCGCAGTTTGCCGGCTGATGAAAGGGAAGATGCACCGTCCTGTTCAAGCACACGGGATTTTCTTAGAGAAAATGGCTTTTCAAAAATTTATTTCTTCCCCAGGACGGTCCAGTTGCAGATGGGAGCTTAGTTTCTTTTTCTGCTCCCAACTTTTCGAATCTCTCGACCAAGTCATTCCTTAGACTATCTTTTTTATTTTTTTTTTTATTTCTTTAGGGTAGAAGCAAGTCGTCTAAAAAAAAAATGGTGGGGGAACAAAATAAGTAAACAAAAATAATTTCAAGTATTTTTACATCTGCTAACATCTTTTTATCAGACCGCTGCGAAAAAGCCATCAAAAGAAGGTTTTCTTTCACTGAAATCAATTCTTGCGCAATCGTGTTTACGGGTTATCTGCCTTGAAATCTATTCCCGATTTTCCTTACACCCTGGCCTTCCTTGCCGCTTCTCCCCGGAGCTGCGGGCCCCCCTGGCCGGAGGGGCCGGGCCGCGCGGACCCGCCTCCCGCTGCCCCGTGTGGATCTCTCGGGGAAAACCGCCCCCTCCCCTCGCAACCCTGCACTCCTCCAGGCCCGGGCCTGGAGAGAGAAGGCACAAGGGATCCAGGCCTTTGGCCCACGGCAGTCCCGAGCAGCCGCAGGTGGGAGGCTGTCCCGGGTGGGAGGCTTTCCCGACCGCCCCGGTTCAGACACGACGGCGCTAAGGGGCGATGGGCCCCTTCGTCAACCCCCTTCCCTCCTCTTTTTCTCATCTCCAGCAACCCCCTCCCCCGGGGCATTAACTAGGCTTAATCTGCCAGATCCATTTGAACCTCAATGGGAGTAAAAACAACAATTTACTCTCCTGCCAGTGGCAGACAAAAGCTCTGGTGAAAAAGAGCATCAGGGGTGGGAGTATGGTGGAGGAGGGGTGAAGGGGAAAGAAAAAAAAAATCTGTTTAGGGGACATGGATGTTTGTGTGTGACGGAGCAGTCCCGGGAGCCCGGAGGCTTTGCCACCCTTCCCGGCGTGGAGACACGTGGGCCGGGCTCCCGAGGGCCCACTGCGGCTCCCCATCGGAGTGCAGGGGCCATTTGCTCCTAGAGGCAATAAATTTTCCTCCGACGTCGAGGGCGGGGGGGGAGGGTGGCCCCGGGAGGGTCTTCCAGGCCGACAAGGCAGGTTTTGCCTTCGGCAAAAGGAAGTTTCGGTGAGCAGCAGGGCAGCCAGGTGCACAGGCAGCCATGGGGATGCCCGGCTCCTGGTGACGCCTGGGGACACGGCTAGCGTGGCGAGCTGCGCCAGGCCAAACGCCAGCCCCACGGAGAGGGGAATGCCTCGCCCCCCGGTGAAACGAAGGATCACCCAGAGAGGGGAAAAAAACCCAACAAAATAAACCCCCCCAAAACCAACAAAAAAAAAAAATACAAGAAAAAAAAACCCAAACCCACAAACACCGGAAAAACGAAGCCTTTCGGTGGATGGATGGATCAAGGCTGAGCACCCGGAGAAATAAAAGAGAAGAAGGGTGGAGAAGCAGCCCCCCAGGAGGGCAGCCTGAGCGCTCTCTTAGCGGCACATTGTTAAGCAAACGAAGCGCTCCACCTAAGAAAGTACCCAAATTTTATTGTGGTCATTGTTTTGTCCTTTTGCTCAAGTGCTTGCAAAAGACTTTTTGGCTCCTGCTACAGTTAATTTACCGCTCGCCCACTTCTGTTTGGGAGATAATGTTGGATTTGTTTGGGGTGGTGTTTTTTTGAAGCCAAATAGCCAACAGAGCCGAGAAGAAAAAATAATAGTTCGCGAAGGAAAGGAGCTTTTAAAATAGCCACAAAAAGACCAAAAGCAGAGGGCAAGAGAAGCCTCCGCAGACAATAACCTTGTTCGAGCAGGACTCGAGTCTCGTTTCTCGCTTTGCTTCCTTTAACCTCCGTGGAAAAAAGAAAAAAAAAAAAGGAAAAAAAATGGCTAGGGGGAGAATCAAATCCCATGGGGTGGCTTCATGGCTAGCCCCAAACTTTCTGCAGCTCGGACGGTAGCCTCTTTGATTTCGCTGGCCACTTTCCTCCCCGCTGGCAGGCAGAGGCACAGAGGCTAGCAGCGGCCCGCAGGCAGACAGGCAGGGCCCACTGCCCCCCCGCGCCGGGGCTCGGCAGGTCGAGGAAAGCTTTTTTTTTTTGTCGTTAATTTATTATTTTTTTTCCCTTGCTCGTGGGTCCCTTCTACCTGTGTCCATGGCTGCAGGTTGTTGTGCTGGCGAGCAATTGGGCTGTTGTTGATATGCTAATGAGGCGATTAGACTGTGGGTAAAGAGCTGGAAAAGGGAAAAGTTTCCACCATTAGAGGGAGATCTCCGAGCGCGGACGGGAGCGCTGCCGAGCCTCCGCCAGCCGCGCTCCCCACGCCGCCCGGCACCGCCACCGTAGGGAGAGGCAAGGCAGGGAGAACCAAATCCTCTCTCTCTCGCCAATCCATGAAAATGCTTTGGAAACTGACGGATAATATCAAGTATGAGGAATGTGAGGTAAGCGCTTCCCCCGGGCCCGGGCAGAGCCCCGGCCCCGCAGATGCAAGCGGGAGCCTTCAGCATCCCTCCGTCTCTCAATTTCGTTTAGGAAAACTTCTGCTCCGTCGTCAGGCTTCCTTGCGGTCCTGCAGCCGGAGAGGGGCTGGGGTCCATCCCCAGGAACTTCGGGGCTTGTGGAAACACGGCTTTGTCGGAAGTGTATGAGGAAAGGCAAACGGGATCCAGAAGCAGCCTGGTCTATAGGTAGATCCTCCGTAGATAAGGCTCTTGTAGGATGCTACACTCATCCATATGGATGGATGGATGGATAGGCGGCTGGCTGAATGAATGGACAGATGAATGAATGAGAGGGCCAAGAGACAAAGGGAAGAGAATTATTCTTGCACTCTAGGTACCCGAGGCATCCAAATAAATCGGCTCAGGACCGGCGCTTAAATTCAGCTTTTTCGATATATCTGCGGGTTCATTATACCGAGCTGCACAAATTTACAGGGGTCAGCTGCCTAACTGAAATCACGGGTTTTGGAGCAGTGTTCCCCCAGCCTCCTAATTTTCAGGGCCGCATTCCCACGGGTTTGAGACATAGTAATTTAACCGCTTGGGGAAAAAAAAAAAAAAATCCACCTCATTCGGTTTTGGAGCCGTTCAGCACAGATTGTGTGCGCGCATCTCTCTCTGTGTCTGTATGTGCATCCATATTTTTAGAAAGAGGCGATTGTCTTTTAATCTGACAAAAAGGAGAAGAAGAGGAAAAAGAAGAGCGATGCCCAGGACCCATGCCTAGTCTCAAACCAACGAATACTATTGTCACCCGTTTCGTAAAAGTTGCCTGTGCAGTGCGTTCAAACCGCGCAATAAAAGACTCTACTTTGCAAGTGAACGCTGTTATTTGGTCGTGACCCACGCGGGAAGAATCCCCTCAGCCTCGGCGGATCCTTGCCGACATGCATCTCTGGGTCGAAGGGGGCACTCTCCCGTCCGACCCTGACGCTGTTTTGGGCGATGCTGTAGTTTAGGAAAGGGACCGAGGACTCGGCAGGCTCAGCGCCGACTAAGTGGTTTGGTGACCTAGTCCCGGATCGAGGAGTTTGGGATGAAGCTGTCTCCCGATGCGGGAGCTGAGCTTTAGATCCACTCGTTGGCGGGTGTTTGATTTCTATGAATGAGGTGTCAGGGGTGTTGGGGTTTGTGGGCTGTGTAAGGTTTTTTTTATTATTTTTGTTTGGCTGGGTTGGGGTTTTTTTATGTTTTGGATTTTTTTTTTTAAAAAAAAAAAATTCAGTGCGGAAAAAAAGACACATATTCCTCAGCTGCATTTCGGGTGGAAAGCGTTCTTCTTCCCCCTCCCTCCTTTCAGGACCGGTCTTCCAGTTAGCACACGTGCGAGCGTGTGGATTTCATCGCAAATGGCTTTTGTTGCCTTGCGTTAATGGGACTTCGCACCGAGGTGTTAGCAAGCACGGAGGGAGCAGCAGCCGCTCCGCGAACCGGCCGGATTTTGTGCGTACGTGTGGGGTTGGCTCTCCGTGTTTACCTCGGGAGCGTGGTGCGAGAACACTTTTTAAGAAAGGATGGAAAAGAGGGTGGCTGTATCCTGCCGGGGGTACAACCCACCTTTAAAAAAAAAAGAAAGAAAAAAAAAAAAAGAAAGAAAAAAAAAGAAAAGCAGAAATAACCCCAGAAAAAGGCCATGAAAGCCTGGTCAGCCGCGCTGCTGAGCGCCCGGGGCGGCCGGAGCGCCGGGGGGTCGGGGCGGGCGGGCGGAGCGTGGGGCCGGGCGCCGGCGGCTGCGGCTGCGGCGGGGCAGCGGCGGCGGCGAGCGGAGCGGTGCCTGTTTTAAGGGAGTTGTTTGGGAGTTGCACAGCCAGTCCGACGGGTTGCGCCGGAGCCCCGGCTTGTCTGGGCCGGGAGAAGCGCTCGCCTTGCCTCTTTTCCCGGCTCCCTCTCCCCCCCGCGTCCCTCCCGCCCTCCTTCCCTCCCCGCCTTGCTGCCTCCTGCCTTTTTCCCCCGTCTCTTCCCGGATCCTCCGAGAGGGGGGCTGCGGGGAGCCCGGCGGATGCTCTTTGGGCTCCCCAGCCCCCCCGCCCCGGGCGCCCACTGGTCTCGGCATTGGGCTCGAACCGGAGGAGGAGAAGGAGGAGGAGGAGGAGGGCTGACACCCAAAGGGGGAGACACCCAAAAAAACTTTCCCAGCCGGTTTCCGGGACGTGGGGCACGGAGGCGAGCCGGCTCGGCGGCGCGGGGCGGCCGCCGCGGGGGCAGCGGCCAGGGGAGCCCCTCGGCGGGGCGCCGTCGAGGCATGGACGGGGCGGCGGCGGCGGGCGGTCCCGCGGAGCCCACCCCGCGCAAAGGCGGCGGCGGTGCGGCCGAGGGAGGCAAGAACCAAGCGGGAAGCGAGCAGCCGCTCTTCTCCCTGGGCTTTGAGGCCGGCTACGCGCAGCAGCCGCAGCCCGAGGTGCGCCCGCGAAGGACTGCGGGGCTGGGGACATGGGGAG